>NW_009219066.1:480-2019 GCF_000690835.1 Fulmarus glacialis
ACTGTCCCCTGCTCCTGTCTCCGTCACCGTGAGCTCCGTCACCGCGGCCGCCATCACCATAACAGACAGCCCATCCGTAGCTTCCAACCCCAGCTCGGTGCCACCAACCTTGGAGACAGCCCCAGGTCTTTGGACAGCAAATACTGCCAGCTTGGCAAGAGGCACGATGGATTTGGGGGCAACTCCCAGCCCCACGGGTATACCTGCATCCTCCCTGTCTCCGTCACCGTGAGCTCCGTCACCGCGGCCGCCATCACCATAACAGACAGCCCATCCGTAGCTTCCAACCCCAGCTCGGTGCCACCAACCTTGGAGACAGCCCCAGGTCTTTGGACAGCAAATACTGCCAGCTTGGCAAGAGGCACGATGGATTTGGGGGCAACTCCCAGCCCCACGGGTATACCTGCATCCTCCTCCTCCTCCTCCCTCCCCACCAGTGACCTGTACTCGTCCCCCGGGACTGTCTTGTCCCCAACGCCTGTCCTCATGAGCCCTGGCACCACCCAGCCACCGGCGCTGACCAAGGACGTCCCTTCCCTGGGGACGCTGGCCATGGCATCGAGCCTGGCCGTGGAGCCAACGGCCCCCCCAGTGACTGTGACGAGCCCCACCGCAGCCGAGGCCACGGCCACCGACAAAACCACCTTCTCCACCGGCGTCACCATGGAAGAGGTCCCACACGCCCTGAGCGCAGGTGAGCACCACCGCTCTCCGTACGCATATACAGATATAACGTCAACCTCAAGGTGCTTAGATAAAAGGCGCAGACCCCCCGAATTGGAAGGGAAGAGGTGGTCAACTTTCTGAGAGCACCATTCAGCAAAAGCTTGGTGGAGCTTTCGGAGGTCCTTCCTTGGAGGAGCCTATGTCATCTGCTCCAGCGGTGGAGTCAAGGAGTCACAGATACCAAATCTCAGTTGCCTGGAGATGTGAATAAAATCCTTAGTTGCAAATTTGACTTGAAACACTTAAGAATGAGAGGAAACAAGTGCCTGGACCGGGGGTGCAGCCTGAGTTAGGAAGATGTAGGTTTCTCTTCTCTGTCTTGGAGACCTCACTAAGCTGACACTAGCTTTCACCTGTCCTCTTCTGCGAGCTCAATAGCTTAAATGTGCTTCATAAGGCCAGAAAAGGGAGGGATCTGGAGCGTTTTCTAGCCTTGGCTCAGCACTAAATGCTGCCTGCTCCTGGGAGGAGCATCAAGGAGCTCAAGCAAAGCCCAGCTGTGTTTTATCCCAAATCCATCTGCCCTGCCTTTATGGGAAGGGGGTCATTGCAAAAATATAGGGGTGCTCAGCATCTTCCACCGGAGCTGTGGGAAGCAGCGAGGGAATGTCCTCTCCCACCAGAGACGGCTGGCACGGGTGTATCGGGAGCAGCCGGGGTGTGGGGTGGGTGCCGTGGGGCTGGGATTCGGGGGGGGCTGAGCTCTGCCCTTTCTGATGGCCCCTCCCTCCGCAGGGAGCATCGTGGCCATAACCGTGACGGTCATCGTGGTGGTGGTGGTGGTTTTCGGGGCGGCGGCGTACCTCAAGATCA
>NW_009219067.1:0-1764 GCF_000690835.1 Fulmarus glacialis
GGGCACACGGTGCTGTTTTATTGCCCGAGGGATGCGGCTGTCCCCCGGGATGGGGAGGGGGGCACAGCACCAGTGTCACCCCTTTCCCCTGTGTCCCCCCCCCCTCCAGCTGGGGACACAGCCAGGACATTTTGGGGACACTGTCCCTAGACGGAGATGGAGCCATCGCGGAAGTCGGTCTTGCCGATGAGGGCGTTGATGAGGACGGGGCGGCCTTGGCGGCACGCATCCTGTGCGGCGCGGAGGACGGCGTCCAGCCGCTCGTGGTCCGGGCGACCCACCACGAAGCCTTTGCCACCCAGAGCTTCGGCCACCGCGTGGTAGTCTGTAGGGAGGGGACAGTGATGGTGGCTCTGTCACCTCCATGGGAATGACTTGATATTGGGGCGATACAGGGCCACCGGGCATGGGTCAATACGGGGTGACGCTGGGCTACCGCGCTCCGTTCTCCCCAGGGTGGCACGGTGCCACCAGACATGGCCTGACCCAGGGTCACACGGTGCCACCAGACATGGCCTGACCCATGGTCACACGGTGCCACCAGGCATGGCCTGATCCTCCCAAGGGTGACATGGTGCCACAAGGCATGGCCTGATCCAGGGTGACATGGTGCCACCAGGCATGACTTGATCCTCCCAAGGGTGACATGGTACCACCAGACATGGCCTGACCCAGGGTCACACGGTGCCACCAGGCATGGCCTGATCCTCCCAAGAGTGACATGGTGCCACTAGACATGGCCTGACCCAGGGTCACACGGTGCCACCAGGCATGACTTGATCCTCCCAAGGGTGACACGGGACCACCAGGCACAGTCCAATCCAATCCTTCCTGGAGATGACGTGACCATTGACTGTGGCTTGATGGTCCCCAAAGTGACGTGATGCCACCAGGCATGGCCTGATCCTCCCTAGAGTGATGTGGTGACACCTGGGACAGCTCAATCTACCCCAGGGTGACACAGTGCCACCGGGCATGGCTCGATCCAGGGTGACATGATGCCACCAGACATGGCTTGATCCTCCCCAGAGTGATGTGGTGACACCCAACACAGTTTGATCTACCTCAGGGTGACACAGTGGCACCAGGCATGGCTCGATCCAGGGTGACATGATGCCACCAGGCATGGCCTGATCCTCTCTAGAGTGACGTGGTGACACCTGGGACAGCTCAATCTACCCCAGAGTGACACAGTGCCACCGGGCATGGCACGATCTAGGGTGACATGATGCCACCAGGCACAGCTTGATCCACCCCAAGGTGTCATGATGCCACCAGGCATGGCTCAATCCACCCTAGGGGTCACCTGGGTGTCCCCAAATCTGGGGACAAAGAAGGGGACACGGTGCTCACCCAGGTACTCGAGGCCACACGCCACGTTGCTGCCCAGCAAAGCCACTTGCTCCCGGGCAATCTGGCTCCAGCACGCGTCGTTGCCCACCAGCGCGATGACCGGCGTCTGTAGGGGACAAAGCACGGGGCCACCGCGCCCCGGTGACACCCTGGGACGGGGACAAGACTCCATTTCCCCCCTTCCACACCCCATTTTTGGCGTCATCTGACCTTGTGCCGCACGAAGGTATCGAACTCCATCAAGCTGTAGCCCAGCGAGCCGTCACCGTAGAGGACCCAAACCTGGCACCGGGGAGGGGACAAACACCGTGAAGCCACGCGGGTGGCACGGTGGCCACCGTCCCCACAGGCCACCGCATCCCCGTTACCTCCGCGTCGGGATGGCAGAGCTTGGCGCCGAGCGCGAACCCT
>NW_009219067.1:1854-2099 GCF_000690835.1 Fulmarus glacialis
TCCCGGGGGGGGGGGGGGGTCCTTCCCGGGGTCCAGCCAGGCGAGGGGACGTCGGGGACGGACGATGTAGGCGGCGGTGCCCACAAAGTCCCCCCCGTCGGCTACGAGGAGGCTCTCGGGGGGCAGCAGCGCATCCAGGCGGTGCAGCAGGTCCAGGGGGTTCAGGTGTTGCGGGGTGGGGGTCGCTGCCTTCTCCCTGTTTGGGGGGACACCCCGCCCCAGGCAAGGAAGAGGTGGGTGGGATC
>NW_009219068.1:0-666 GCF_000690835.1 Fulmarus glacialis
CGCTCCCCATCCCTCCACTTTCCGCTCCCCAGCCCTCCGTCTTCCTCCGTCTCCATCCCTCCGTCTTCTCCGCTCCCCAGCCCTCCCTCTTCTCCGCTCTCCGTCTTTCCACCCCCCATCCTTCCATTTTCCCGTCCCCATCCCTCTTATTTTCCACCCGCATCCCTCCGTCTCTCCGCTCCCCATCCCTCTTATTTTCCATTCCCCATCCCTCTTATTTTCCATTCCCCATCCCTCTTATTTTCTGCTCCCCATCCCGCTCTTTTCCGCTCCCCATCCCTCTATTTTCCGCTCTCCATCCCGTTATTCTCCATCCCGTTATTTTCTGCTCCCCATCCCGTTATTTTCCATCCCTCTATTTTCTGCTCCCCATCCCATTATTTTCCATCCCATTATTTTCCGCTCCCCATCCCTCTTATTTTCCTGAACCCAAACCGTTATTTTCCATCCCGTTACTTTCCATCCCTTTATTTTCCATCCCCATCCCGTTATTTTCCGCTCCCCATCCCTCTTATTCTCCTCTCCCCATCCCGTTATTTTCCATCCCGTTATTTTCCGCTCCCCATCCCTCTTCTTTTCCTCTCCCCATCCCTCCGTCCCTCCGCTCCCCGTCCCTCTATTTCCCTCCCCGTCCCTCCTCCCCTCCCTCACCACGACTCCCCGTTT
>NW_009219069.1:0-2527 GCF_000690835.1 Fulmarus glacialis
TCCTCGCCGGGGACGCAGGGACGTGCTTGCACGGGGGATGGAGGCTCTTCTCCGCCTCCCTCCTCACCGCTGGCACTCACGGCTTTTGGGTTTAACCAAAAACCTCTAAAGCTGAGCTTAAACCAACGCACGAGCCTCTGGTTGGGGCCGCTTGTTCTTGTCGGGCTTTGTTAAACCCTGCTCAACTTGGGCTTTGTTAAGCCCTGCTCAACTCGGGTTTTGTTAAACCCTGCTCAACCGGGGGGTTGTTAAGCCCTGCTCAACTTGGGGTTTGTTAAGCCCTGCTCAACTTGCGTTTTGTTAAACCCTGCTCAACTTGCGTTTTGTTAAACCCTGCTCAACTTGGGATTTGTTAAACGCTGCTCAACGTGGGCTGTTTAACCCTGCTTAACTCGGGCTTTGTTAAACCTTGCTCAACTCTGGCTTCATTAAACCCTGCTCAACTTGGGCTTTGTTAAACCCTGCTCAACTTGGGCTGTTTAACCCTACTTATAACTCGGGCTTTGTTAAACCTTGCTCAACTCTGGCTTCATTAAACCCTGCTCAACTTGGGCTTTGTTAAACCCTGCCCAACTTGGGCTTTTTAACCCTACTTAACTCGGGTTTTGAAAAACTGGGCTCAACTGGGGCTTTGTTAAACCCTGCCCAACTCAGGCTTTTCCCAGCTCTAACTCTTGTCCTTCGCCTCTTCCAGCGCCACCTGGGATTTGCCGCTTGCCCTGAACTCTTCCTCCTCAACAATGTTGACGCAGACACGCTCGTCACCAGATGACTCCGGCCGCCGCGGTCGTAAGGATAGAACCGGTTTTAACGGAAACCCTTCTTGTGCCACAGAAAACTCTTCTCCATCACTCGAGCTTAGCACAGAACCAGGCACACGGTTGGGAATTGTGAGCGGAGCCCGGGACCTCTTCCGGGGAGGACGGCGGGATCAAACCGTCCCGCGAGCGGCGAGAAGAGCTGCGGAGCCGGCGCCTCGCATCGGCCACGGGGGAAGATCCCGGGTCCAAACCACGACGTCGCCGATCTTGGGGGCTTGCGTCTAGGTACCTCAAAAGTTTTCCCCCTTTTTTTCCTCCCAAATAGTTGATCCGATCTGGAAAGGGATTCGTTGATATTTTCCTGATTTCAATTCAGATTTCTCCTGCCTGGTTGGTAGATCTGGTGTGACGCTAATTCTTCTTTTTTTTTTTTTTTTCCCTAATTTGGGGAAAATTCCAGGCTTGGAAAACTGAGCAGGGGCAGAGTTTCATTACTAGTGATTTTATAGAGGGGGTGCGCTCAAATTAGGAGGAATGAGAGAAACCGCGGTGAGAAGCCACCGAGAAACCCGGGGTTGGTGGCCAGCGGGGCGATCCCCCGTCCCTCTCTACACCCAGCACGTAATGACGGCTGGTTTTGCCATAAAACCCGGCCGCGTCCGACCTCCTCCACGTGACGATCTCCCCCTCAAGACGGCGGCTGCTTCTCCTTCCCACGGGCATTTTTCCCAGCCCGGAGCCGATTCGGGGCTGGTATCTACCTCTGCGCAGGCAGCAGTGAAACCGCTATTTTCAGAATTTCAATTAAAAAGCCGGATTTGCCAGCCTTTTGCCCAGTGAAAGCCAGGCAGGGTTTGCACACACGGGACGGAGCCGTTTTCCCGGCATTTCAAGAAGTTTCGGGTGCTGCCGGGACCCTCCCGGAGCCCAAAACTGATCCTCAAACCGAGTTTAAGGTCAGGCTCCAACGGTGACGGGCTTTTTATCCCCGCCCGGCTCCTCTCCTCCTTATTTTGGTTGATTTGTTTTGAGCCCCGGATGGAGGGTGGTTTTAGATGTCCTTCTTGCCTTTCCTTTAATTAAGTCTTCTGGTTTAATTAAATTTTTTCCCAATTAAGCCTTTTTTGTTTCTATGTACTTGGCACCAACTTTCTCCGACGCACCGACTGCGCCTCGCGAAGAGTGCGACAGAGGGCCAGACTTTTCCGGTAAAAGATTTGATTTAACCTTTTCTGTTCAGCTTTCAGCCCGTTTTAGAAATAAAACTGATGTTCCCGGTCCCTTTTCCCAGAGGAATTCATTATATTCCCAATTTTTCCATGCTCAAATTGCACTGTTGGCACTTGATAGCGTAGCTGCTGTATTTAAGGTAAGTAAATACACGATGTATGATGCGGGTAAGTCCTAAATACCCCGCGGATGCTCAGAGATCCCGGGATCCGGGCTCAGGTTCGCAGGGATGTTCAGGGAAATTCAATCCATGGGATGGGGCGGGGGGGGCGGGAATTCGCTTTGAAAGTAAACGAAGCTTAATTCAATGAGCATCACTTAATGAGGGCGTCCTGGCTGGAGCTTAACGAAGCCAGGGGTTTATTTGCGTCTCGTTGAAGCGACGGCCCCGAAGGTGACCCAAAGCTGCCCCATTTCCAGGGCGTCACGGTTCGGGGGGGTCGGGGTCCCCGCAGCCGGGAGGGGCAGAGGGTCCGTGTCCCCCCCAGGAGGGACCCGCTGGGGACGTCCCTCTGTCTGGGGAGGGTCCGTGGGTC
>NW_009219070.1:0-12636 GCF_000690835.1 Fulmarus glacialis
TCTATGATTCTATGATTCTATAAGATGGTAGCCTTGAAAGTGTTGAAAAATACTATAGTTGATGGACAGCATACACTCCCTCTGGCAAAGCAAAGATCCTATAAATACCATGATCCCATAAATAGCCGAAACAGACATTCCATCAGCCTGCACTATGTAGGGAATGCCGCAAGCATGGTCACCGGAAGATGTTATTATAATAACTTAAAACCAAAATACAAGGTTTAATATTGCCCGGTCCAATTAACAGTTTGAATAGCCACTGTCTAACCTGTGTAGGTTGCTAGATGATTGACTTCTAATTCACTATGCCTGCATCATTCACTTTTGTCACTGCTTAGCTAATGGGACTTATCTGGGAGCCCAACCCAGTCCATCTCTGCTAGCTCTTGTCACCGAACCGCACTCTAGTCCAGCCTGGTTCCAGCAGAACCCATTCAAAGCCAGAAGGCTGCCTTACCGACATCCAGATGTCTTCTCTCTCCCTTTTAGACTGCCGAATACCTCCACCAGTGAAACTCATATAACCAGTACCTACCCGCTTGATTTTATCAATGACTGATACACTTCCTGAAGAAAAAGTATGTTGGGGTCTTTGCCTACATTCCATAGCTGTTCCACCACTGCAGTGGAAATAACGGAGGCCACAAAACTGTGTAGAAATGGTTAACTTCTATAGTTAACTACTGCTTTTCAACATAAAAAATAGACCTGCTTGCCAAGAAGAATTCAATTTGTCTTAGCAAGAATGTGCTTTAAGAGAATAATTACAGATCACTTGCTTTTAACTGGGAAAAAAATGGAACTGAGGTTCCATGAAGATTTGTACAAGGAATGCTTGCTTTCCTCAAAGTTTTGGTTGTCAATAGCAAAACAGCATTTCCACAGGAAGAAAAAATAGGACCACCTGGTTTTTGCTTTCACATGAATAAGTAATGTCAAAGACTGACAGACTCACAGGAGTGTGTGATTTCTTTTTTATTTTGTTTTGGCAGCTGTGCACACTTTTTTATTTCCTGAGGTGAGGTTTTGGTAGGACAGAAGGAATTAGATGAAGGTAAACCAGAAAGGGGGGAAATAACTGAAAAGAAAGAAATAAAAAGCCTATGAAAACACAGAAAGGAAGCAAATAGGGAAAATGGAAGGATGCTGATGTAAAGGGCCTGAAGAGTACAGAGTTGAATCAAGCAGCTATTTAACACATGGGAAAAAAAGGTCCAGATTAAAAACCTGGAAAGTCATCTGGCACTGATGGCACGACCAGGCCCTAAATACCTCCTTTATAGCCACCATACTCCACTCATATCAGATTAATTTCTAGGTATTCTAGCAATTTTTTTTTTTCTTCTCTGGTTTAATGACTGGGGGCTTCTTGTTCTTTTCCCTCTTCTTTCCACCATGACCTTAACGACAAGGTCACCATTGCAGTGTTCTTGGTATTTGCTACAGAGGAAGCAAAATAAACTCTAAAGCTATGCAGGGGTATTGGTTCAGTCCCATGTTCAGTAATAGTTCAGTCACAATCACAACCGTATTTTTCTCAAAACATCCTAGGGATTTCCCAACCCAACATTTGCATGGCCAGATGTTGCTTGTCTGATGAGACTGCTTGTGACAAACATTTTTTTGGCTACAAATTTTCCTTCTCTTGTTAGTGATTTGGAGAAATGTTTTTTCCCAGCACAAACAGATGGTCATGCAAGTGCGTGTGTTTCATTCAGCTTGTTCTGTACGTGCAAGTCCTAGATACTGTACTTAGAGAAGCAGAGCTCTGAAGGTACCTGTAACATTTCTGCTATTACATGTCTCATTATATCTGGTCCTGTTTAGGAATAGCCTATCCTGGAGTAAAACTAAATGGTTCTATTCCAAACAAAATTTGCATTAATGAAAGGATATCCCTGAAGACTCATTGAAAATGTGTTAAGTGAGTAATACACTAACAAAATAAACCAAGTAAACTACTTACATGTTTAATGAATAAAATAAAATGTACTTTATAAAACTTGAGAATATTTTCCTGCTGTGGTATAATGTGAAGTACCCAGCAGACTTTCATTTAATATACTATGCTACAATAACTATAGGGTTCTGATTAAAACCAAACTGGGACCAAATTAGAAATGTGTGAATGATAATATTCTCTTCATGAAATCCTATGCATGTTTTAGTTCCCGAAGGATGTCCCAAAATACATCAGAACTCCCTAGTAACCCAATGATATGTATAGACGATACATTCTGTGTTATTTTTTTTAGCAAATAAGTACTTACTAAAAATGATGTGAATGAAACAAAGAATTAGAATTTAGGAAAATAGTACTCACTAAATTGGATGCAAAAGGGGAGGGAGTCAGGGAGGAAACTACCCTGGGATATGTTTTCTGCCACTTCTTCACCCATTCAACACATACTTTCTGGATCAGCGAAAATGGATAATAGCTGTTCACAGATGCATGTTAATTAACTGTTCTCTCTCAAGGCTGAGGTACAGTTTGGCAGGAGACAGCATGACTGATCAACTGTTGTCCAGGCTCTGCATTTGGCTACTGATATTTTCTCAACTGAGAAGGAAAACGAAGTAAGATTGGGTTGGTGCAACAACTTTGCACTGACTATTCAGTACTGACTAACACCATCACCAGGGAATAAAAGGTAAATTCAAAGAATGAAAAGTATC
The DNA here is from genome assembly GCF_000690835.1 of Fulmarus glacialis. Taxonomy (NCBI): domain Eukaryota; kingdom Metazoa; phylum Chordata; class Aves; order Procellariiformes; family Procellariidae; genus Fulmarus; species Fulmarus glacialis. The sequence goes on from NW_009219070.1 coordinate 2,680, forward strand.
ACTTCAAACCCAAACCTTTGAGTTGCTGGCAACTCCAACTCCCTCCCAAGACTCCTAAGATACAAAGAGCTTCAAATAGAGCACAAAGCAAGGTCAGCAATTAAATGAAGCATTTGTGCAAGTTCTTGAGAGGTAGGATAGTGTAAGGCACACAGTTGCAGTCTCACCAAAGATAACTTGAGGTCATGCTTACTAAACCCTACAAAATGGGCTGAAAGACTAATGACTTACATCAGCATACACAAACTCAGATTTTAAAATGGTTATCTTTACTGCTGTGACAACTGCTTTATAGACTATTGCATTGTTAAATGGATCAGTATTCCTTTGATGCTGTGGAAAACCTGACATAAACTCATAATGGGAGACTGACCAAGAAGAAATTAAATACAGAACTCACTTAGGTAGCTGCTCTCTTTCTTTAAGGACTTCACTGTGAGCCAGTTAACTTGCAGTCAGATAACAGAATATAATGACCTGTTACTCTTCTGTGTGAGTTATTCCCTGCCATGGGTATTAAAGACAATGGAGAACATAGATGCAATGAATCCATTGCTTTCTCCACTACATAGGTAATCAGAAAATGGGCAAACAAAGGCATAGAGAAAAGGGAGCAGGGAGAGAAGACCTTTTAATCAAAGGAAAAACCTTTTTAGACCAAACAGTCTTAAAAAAAACTTCAAAGTGGTGATGCAAGTGGGGGAAAAAAACAAACAAACAACTGTTCTACTGTTCACTGGCAACATGCAGAAGCAGCAGGCTTAAACTGCTGTCCAGCATTTTTAAGACAGATACAAGGAATACTGCTTTTGCAAAGGACATTCCTACCTTGCAGATCTATTGGAGTTCTTTAAAGGAGTAAACAAGCATAGAACAAGAGCAAATTTAGTGAGTTTGGTCAACTTAAATTTCCACAGGGCACTTATGCAAATCTTTAAAAAATACTAAGCTGTTGCAAGATAAGGAAAAGGATGCTCCCTCTCCTCGTTGAAGATGGGATAACAACAGATAGGAATTAAAAGCCAGTTTTCACAAAGCGAGGAGTGAATGCCCACTAGTTCTGCAGTCAAGAGTATTCATAAAATGATGAGGAAAATGAGGTGAGTAGTGAGGGGATAAACCTGACATTACATCATTCATGATCATAGAAATGAAGGCTGACTGTGAAGAGCTCTAGGAGGACATTTAAAGATTGGACAATATGATGGCAGATGAAATTCAACAATCACTTTCTATTTAAAAATCATTAATATGTACAAACTATTTCAGATGCTTCCCCCAAACTTTTTTTTCTCTCTAGCCTTTGCTGTGTCACAGTAAAACTAAGGTTCTCTGCCACTATATACAGAATGTAGGTACTTCTGCCACGCAAGAATAAAGAGATGACCCTTTAAAAATAAGGCTTTTCTTTGCTGCCACCCTCAGTCTAACAGGCTAAACCCTTTCCTGCTAAGAATGCAGCCCAAAGCCTTATACAGACCACTGCCTCTGGGAACAGAGGGATTACATTTGTATATAACTCTGTCGTTCAGTTATTAGGGCTGAAGGCAGCTAAATATTTCTCTTTTGCACATGTGTCTTAAGGTATTATAGTGGATGCTCAAAAGGGAAAAAAATAATGCAAGAACTGAAAGGTGTACAAACATAAAAGGGTAACTATTTTTCAAAATCAGTCCTGGTTTCAGCTGGGATAAAGTTAATTTTCTTCCTAGTAGCTGGTATAGTGGTGTGTTTGGGATTTAGGATGAGAATAATGTTGATAACACACTGCTGTTGTTGCTAAGTAGTGCTTACACTAGTCAAAGTCCTTTCAGCTTCCCATGCTCTGCCAGGTGCACAAGAAGCTGGGAGGAAGCATAGCCAAGACAGCTAACCCAACTGGCCAATGGGGTATTCCATGCCATATGACATCATACTCAGTATATAAGCTGGGGGGAGTTGGCCGGGAGGCAGCAATCGCTACTCAGGGACTGGCTGGGCATCGGTCTGCAGGTGGTGAGCAATTGCATTGTGCATCATTTCCTCTGAATATTATTTTATTATTATTATTATTATTACTACTACTAGTAGTAGTAGTAGTAGTTTACTTTATTTCAATTATGAAACTGTTCTTATCTCAACTCATAAGTTTTCTTACTTTTGCTTTCCTGATTGTCTCCCCAATCCCACCGGAGGTGGGGGAAGTGAGCGAGCAGCTGTGTGGTGTTTAGTTGCTGGCTAGGGTTAAACCACAACAAAACCTCATAGTGGTTCAGTTTGGAATATACAATCCAATTGCATATTAACAATATTCATTAAATATAGAAATATTTTGATCATTTCATTATTGAACACTCTTAACAAAAAAAGAAATGTCAGCGTTTAAGTGTAAAAATGCAAGTGTTTAGAAGAATAGTTATACAAATTGTTGCAAGAAAGGAAAGTTCACAGTTAATCTCTTCTTCCTAGTTGAACAAGATAATCTCAGCAATGTTAACAGGAAAGAAATGCAGATAGATAGAAAGAACTAAAGCATTTATCTTTAGTGGAAACATTTTTGCTGATGAAAATGCTCGTTAACAAAAAGATTTAAGATTGAAAATATTAAGTATCTTTTTCAACTATACCTTGATTTAAGTTTGTGTAAAGCAGCAAGAATTTGAAACATTCCAATTTCAGTGGTTTGATTTAGAAGGACAGTTGCAGTGAATTGTTAAAATTTACTGTAAACACTTGAATAAATTAATATAGATTTGCTTTGATAGCAGTAGTTGAATCTTTGGCAGTGACTATAAGGATACGCTGATTTGCTTCCATGAGAGCTAACACTGATTCGAGATCTTCACAAGACCTTTTATGTAATCTTTGTTGAAGTATTCTACTTTTTCCCTCCAATGCAGTATAGTTTATTTTAACTACGAATGGATGATGCAATGTGATAAGAACATATTCCATATGAAATTGAACCTTGGGGTTTTTTTTGTCTTTTGACATTACTGACATTATTTTCACATTATGCTAGGTTCCTCATTTCTGTTAGGACAGAAAGGACAACTGTCAAAGATGAACAGAGAAATTATTCTTTCCACCTCAGCATAAACAAATAAATATTGGAAATATTGCAAGAAATGCTGAACCTCAAAATCATGATGATTTCTCCAACTCCAGTAATTCAGATAAGTCAATACTACCTTAAAATGGAATTTCCTCTACAAGAAACCTATGACTATTGTCTTTGGAAATGCCAATTGTTTTCCAAAAAACAAGTTATAATTGCATGGTACATGTTATAACAGGCATGAAAACCTAATCAAACTCATTTCTTCTCACAAGATGGTTTCAACTTGAGGTGGTAAAGCTGAAAGGTATTCTTTTTCTCTAGTGAATCATCAAAGGAAGATATGGAAGATCTAGCAATGACAGTCTAACACAAATGTTATCTGCCAAATAACAGTAACTTTCACATGGTTCATCAGCCTTGATGTGAGTTTATCCAGCCTGTGTGAAGACAGATGAAGACATCTTAATCAAAGATGACCTGAGTTATATCTCTGGACATTGGCAGGTAATGGCATGTGCCAGAGACCAGAGAGGGTGTTATAGACCAGAGCTAATCAGGACTTTCTTGGGTATCAACCAATTCATCCATGCAAACACACCAAGCACTAATCTTAACTTATGTCACAGGAACTGAGATTGATGTGAAGAAACTCAGGATGAAGAGAAGCAATGTAGGTACATTTTATCCAAAAGAGAATGATGTTGTTGGAAAACCACAGCTAGAGTAACACCCACGGTGTGCAGATTTCATGGAAAAGAAGTGGCTTTTCCCTGGAAACTTATATTTGAAGCATGCTATCAATACCTAGCAATATACAGAGTTTTATGAAAAGGCTGGAGCACTGTAATATTTTTCAGAGCTAGGTTTCATCCTTAGGTTTTTGTTCCATATTACTGAAAGCAGTAATTTAACTACTGGGTAGAAGATATTTCATTGTCAAATTGTCGTTGTCATTTCAAATGTCATTTTGACACTTACAGCAGATAAACATTTTTTCTGGGAACAGTCAAAATTAGGGAAAAAGCAGAGATCTGGAATGTTATCAGTTTTTTCCTTATTTCAGGCCTCTACTAAACCTCTGTTTATTTTCTTTCTGAATGAAAAAAAAAAAAAACCACCAAAAAAGCAAAAACACCACCACACAAAATAGATGATTTGCATTGGATTTCCTGTCCAGACTTTACCATCTCCAATTAAAGTTTACTATGAAGTGTGGAATGGTGAATTTAAAAGCATTAGTGAATTTTTTTCAGGTTAATAATTTAGTATAGCATCCTCACCATATGTTTTATTTAGACTTCAGAAGGGCGTTGTAACTAAACCAGGAAATCCTCTTCTACCTGTGGTTTTACTTAGCAGTTTAGCAGAATTTCTTTTAAAGTCTTTCTGGTCATGCTAAATATACTTCTCTTGTGCTTAGCTGAACTTTCGCAATGTCTTGGAGAAACATCCAATTTTTGGCATAGCTTCAACATATGCATGTGTGTAAGCATATTTATAAATATGTGTATATATATACTTATATGTGTGTGTGTATATATATAATTTGTTATGATGAAGACTTCGAGGTCTTTATCTTTTGAAAAACTAGACCTGTTCTCCGTTTAACCACATGGCCCAACCTTACTTTGTGGTGTATCCTGAATTTTTCTCCCGCAATCATCTTTACCTTTACTAAAAAGAAATAATAAATAAAATCCCTGAACAGGAAATCCGGATAATGCTAATTCTGGACAGCAACATATAACTTTTAAAAATATCCCCACTTCAGCAGCAAAATGCTGCAGTCGATTATGCCTTCAAATAATTATGGCATTTTTATAACACTATAAATCAGATTAGTTCATGCCATTTTGCAGGCTTTATCGAGTAGATATATACATGAATGTGTAAGATGACCTTTAATATTTCTTTCTTTTTCCTGCTTTTCCCAGATTCCAGTAATTTATGCTTTGGAGATGGAGTTTTCCTTTTGTTTTGTTCTTAAATACTTGATTTCCATTGGGACAAAAGGGTTTTGTCTTTAGCAAGAGACTTCTTGTGTGACCTTGGTCAAATCACTTCAGAGCAGTGTCTTTACTTTCTTTCTAGCCTCTTGTTGGTCTATTTAGCCAGCAGATTTTTGGGACAATGATTAGCTGTGCATTTCTAGAGTGCAAAAGAGCAAAATAAGGTCCTACTCTCAGTTGGAGTCTAAATACAACTGTAACACAAATAATGAAAAAAATAAACCCCAACCAATAATAATATTATCACACTAAAGGTTATAAAAGTGGGCAGACTTTGTTTACTCTAATCTTCAGTGGCAAATCATTCCAGGTAACAATCTCCATGACTTATGCTTTATCAGTAGCTCTCACGTGCTTTCCCCTGACTTATACCTCCTAGCTTTCTAAAGAGAAGCTATTAAAGTAACCAGTATGGAACAAGCAGGATCAATCTTTACCACAATTCTTACTTGTCATCCCCTACTGCAAAAGAAAACATTATGTCACTGCAAAAGAAAACATTATGTCACTTTACAATAGTAACTTTTCCTTGAAAATCCTTCTTTATAAATAAATTACATGCTGAGCATCCCCCAAGCTGATTGAATCTTAGAGCACGAGCTGCAGGAATAAAAATACCATGATAATGTAGACTCAAGTAACATAAGATTTTTTTAATTTATTTTTTTTTTTTAAACAAACAAGAGAGAAGCAGGTATTTAAACATTTTTTTATTAATCACAATTCCAATTTCTTAGGATGGATGAAGTATGCATAACAAAAGTAAAGACAACTTGAAAATGTGCCAAACCTAAAGATTTTAATTCTCTGACTATTCTAATGTGGCTTTAAAATGCCATCTAGTAAAATCAAATTATGCTTCATTGTAGAGCTGGTCAAATGAGGATTTGGAAAAAAGACTTCTAAAATTTTTTACTTACACTATTGATTTCAGCTTTCCCCAACAAGAAATTTTTCTACATTGTCTTAACCACTTGTTATTTAATGGATCAAGCAGGATAGCAATAGTAAAATTTATTCTTTTCAAGCATAATTATGCTATGGTTTTCAAACCCTCTTAACAGTTCTTGTTTACTAATTCATATAAGTGTGACTGACTTTAAAATAGATCTGTCCTCCAAACTATGTTAGAAGTATGTGAGTTCTATTTATATGGTTATATTGATATATGTCCAAATCAAGTGTCACTGACAATTTCTCCTCTGCCATCTCAGAATGGATCCTTCTGAGAATTAGGATCATCTGTTTCAGCTGCCTTAATGGTAAGGTACAATGATTGCTCAAAAATTGACAGTTGTCTCCCAACACTCCTCCCCCTCCCCCCAACTAAACCCCAAAATGCCCAATACATATATCTAGTTGGAATGGGCTGGGTTGTTTTCTCCTGCCATGAATGCCATAAGAATCACGCTCTGATTACTGAGTGCAGAGCAAAGAGAATACATCTCTACCAGTGATAAAGACTACTTGAGCATTTCAATCTTGCCTTTACTCAGATTATAAAGCCTAAATAAATAACAAGAATTTATGACCTCATTTGTGACTTGGCCTGTTTCCCTGTATGAGTAAAAACCTCCTTCTGCTCTAATCTGTATCAATCCCAACCTGTAAAAAGAGTGGAAGCCGTTAGGGCTGTGTGTTTCCATGAAGCTCCTCTTTAGTGGAGCACCAAGCTCAGACTGCAGCAGAGCCAGACCAAATTTAGAAATCAACAGCTACCCAGGAACCAGAGTCAAACAAGGGATAAATCCAAGCAACACCAGTGCTGTTTTAAACAAACCCAGTGGCAAACCCCACCTCTAGCTGTCCCACTAGGACTGACACCTGTGCACAGTTTATCCTCCTTAGATAGCTGTGGCAGGTTACAGACTTTGAAGGCCTAAGACATCAAGCATTATCACTTTGCTTATAAAATGAAAAATACATGAAAAAAACATGGAAGAATATTGAAAGTAAAAACAAAGCTCCCAATCAATAAAGAATATGTTGTCTTATGTCTCCGTTTTTTTTTTTCTTCTCTTGTTCCCTTACTATAAATCATTGCTTCCCCCATTTACTTCAATTTTCTTCTTATTCTATGCCTACGATGAAATTTCTGTCACCTAATTTTTGCTAATTAAATGTCCAGTCTTATTATTCATTAATTATCCCAGTATAATTAGCCATGAAAAGTCACTTCAAAGAAGCAATTCACCCTTGCTAAGATGGAAATATTCCTCAAGTCTTAATTTTCTCCAATACTTACAGCACTAAGGTTGTGGCTCCATGATTAATAAGCTAATTTACACTAGCACTGATGCAGTCTTGCCATGGCTCCATCACTTATGCCCCTTGCTCCCATCACCTTCCCTCAGCCAGCAAACAGTATTGAGGAAACAGATCAGCAGCGAACAAGCCACTGGCACAAGTGAAGAGGGAATATGGCAACCTAACTTTTCCCTAGCTTTTAAAACACTGATTTTTACTTGTAAAGAAACTCTAGTTCTTGAAACTCTGTCCAGATGAGGTCTTGAAAGAATCCAATCTCTTCAGATCTTCAGAAGTAGTTACTCTAGGCTGGTAAGCATTCCTTTGCCAATTTAGTGGAGTGTTCAGTTTATAGACAACTGTGAAATAATGTCCTGCTGGCCTTGCAAGAGTGCCTAACTCCACTCTAATCAGCTGCGTGATACTTGCTATATGTCTCTACAACTGAAAACACATCCAAATTGTTAGTATTAATCATTTGCTAAAGTAAAAATAATGGTACTCATACATTGTTTCAGCATACAATTTGTAGCATAATTTGTAACAAGTTATTTTATTGATATTTATAGACAAATAAGACTATCAGGGAAGTCCAACATTCTACCTTGTTATTAAATTTAGATGTCACTATTAATCCTGCGAGAAATCTGTTGCTCTGTTGATTCTAAGATATTTTAACCTCAGATAAACACTTTTTTAAGGCTTTTCCATAGATGTGAGAAGAGTAGCAGACATGCACACTTAATTTTGGATGGAATAAAATTATCTACACCATCAGCATGACTTTACGTTTTTTGCCTCTCCAGAGGTTGGTCGTCATAGATAAGATCACTAACAACTGGAGATATTCGTTTCAACCAAAAGAAAGGGGCTTTCTCTTTCGGCGATGAAGTCGAGGTAGTCTAGTCTGCAAGGCTAACAGCACTAGCAATGGAAGTAGCAGTCCTAAAAAGAAGGCAAAGGTGCCTACAAATAAAAGCACACAAAATAGAATTACACTTCCCTCCCTCCCGCCAATGCTTTTACCACTTGAGATACAGGTCTTGATTCCAAAAAATAGATTCTTGAAGAACTTGAACATTGCCTGAACTGCAGTTGATTGGTGCAAGACAGACCCAGATGTGCATAAATACTACTGATTAACTGTAGCATCTCTTTGAGAGCAGGCTAATTCACAGTTAGTTAATGAAAGTTTTAACAGAGGGATTTTGGTGGCCATCTAAATATGGGTTCAGGATTTTAATATGAAATCTTTTATTTAGTTTTTAAAATTAGATACAACAGCATTAAAGTGCTTTTCTCATTCTAATCTTTTCTGATTTTATTCTTACAAAGCGATTTTCTGATATCTGTGATTGAGTAATCAATAATCAGGAAGTGCCAGATTAAACATGTGTCCTTTCTTTCTACAGTAGTCTGGTTAACATCACTGAATTTAATATTCTTTATTTGCAACCATGGAAGAAAAAGTACAGTTTGTGATCAGTAGGATACTCAAGAGCAATCACTGTGCCTCATCGCCCTGCAGAAAATCTTCTCTTAAAATTTTGTTGCTGACACATGAAGCATATGTAATTAAGCAGATAACATTTTTACAGCTCATCTGTTTGCAAGATTATTGGTCGGTTATGGGGCTTTCATTTAAATATAAACATGGTCCATACTGTATATTCTAATGGCTCAATAAAAGATTTTTAAAAGGAAATACAGAAACAACAGGTAATTCTTCAGGTCTCAGAAGAAAGAGACAGAGCACATGCATTATTGTAGATGCATCCCAAAACACTAAAGGTGCCCCCCAGCCTTCCCCTGGAGCTGAAATCCAGCTTTCCAAAAGCACAGCAGCACTGCAGACCCCCTCATCTAAAGACTGTGCAGAAGTCCCAGTTCTGATTTCCTGTCTAAGTGCCTGCCAAAGCGTCATACTGAATGGCTGCACCATTGCTCCCCCACACCCAGGGACACTAGCTTCTAACATGTTTCTGATCTCTATGGCCAACTGAAGTTATCTGCCTCCCCTAATGGTCCTGAAATCTACCTTTCTCTCCAAGACTTACCTAGGCTATCATAATTTGTTTGTAAATCAAAACATTAAGCATTCGTCTTGTCCAACTGTTTCTACATTCTCACAGACTTAAGGAAAAAAGCTGGAATGAAAAACACTAGAAATTGAAAGGGAAAAAGGACAATGAAATCTTTGTTGCTATACTCTTATGCCAAATTCTTTTCTGCTACCCATGGAAGACCCTGTCATAGATGACTCAGAGTCTCAACACAGAAACAAATTTTGTAAACTAATAACCTGAAGTCCCTGCTTCAGCGCTATACTGTGAAAATAGTAAATAAACCATTTGGACTGCATCTGTAAATCTGCAGGTGTTGGTTAATATGTAAAAATAAGATGCTCAGGTTTTAATTAATGATCTTACACCAGTTTTCACCACCCTAAAGTAATATTCATAGAATATTATTTTTCACCTATGGTACAGCTAGATCAGCAATTTAACCTCCCATTATTGGGAAGAAAAAAAAAGAACAAACAAACATTTGGGTAATGCCTTTTTCTTTCTTTCCTGAGAAGGAGAAAAGTATATAGAAACAGAAATTATTTGAAAGACCCCTAGAAAAAAGTACATGGGTGTCCTGGTTTCGGCTGGGGTA
>NW_009219071.1:0-213 GCF_000690835.1 Fulmarus glacialis
ATGAGGTTCGTGAGGGCTGGACTTGAAGCCAGTGGTTATAAATTCCAGCTGGTTCAAAGGCAAGGCCTCGTTAGCTTCGGGCAGAGAGCTGGCTAATTAGCAGCCCGCAAACCCCCACCCTGATTCGGCACCCGGCCCATCGGAAGCGTTTCCCAGGTCTGGCCGTTCCCCCTCTCCGTCATCCCCTTCTCCATCCGCAGCCGGCGGTGAGTT
>NW_009219071.1:351-574 GCF_000690835.1 Fulmarus glacialis
AGGCGAGGATGAGGCTCAAAGTCAGTCCTGATCCTCCCAGGAGGAATAGGCGGCGTTGGAAGCGGTTCCTCTGCGGGCGTCGGAAGGACCAGCGCACTCGTCTTCAAGTTAATTACTTTTTTTTTTTGGAGCGGTTTTGTGTCTTTTTGATCTCGGGGGAAGCTGCCGGCATGCCGAACATCCCGCTCGGCCGGGGCTGGCTTTGGAGAGGGAAGGAGGCGGC
>NW_009219071.1:818-1202 GCF_000690835.1 Fulmarus glacialis
TCGGCTATGTGGCTGGAACAGCGGGGCACGATCTGCCGGCGTCCGTCCTTCCCGGCGTCCGTCCTTCCCGGCGTCGGCAAACACGCTGGGGGAAAAAAAGGGAAATCATTGCTAGCGCGCGGCCTTAAATAGACGTGCGCGCTGCCGGCTTCTGCCCGCTTCCGATGCTGGTACTGGAAAAATAACTCAGCGAAAATACAGTGTCCTTGAGGGCCATTGGGGTGATAACGAGCCCACGGGGTGATAACGAGCCCACAGGGTGATAATGAACCCACGAAGCGGTAACGAGCGCGGTTTGGGAAACGCTCGTCCCATGGAGTGAACGCCTGCTTCTCGCAGCATCGTCTTGCGTGCCGGAGTTGTTAATTGTACCCGCCGCTGGGT
>NW_009219071.1:1367-2164 GCF_000690835.1 Fulmarus glacialis
CGCTTCTCCGCTGCCCGGCTGGATTCTTGGTTTCTCTCCAAAGACAAAACATCCGGCGCCGAGAGCCCTCTGCCTCCTCGGAAAACATCGCCGGCATCCTCGGCTCCCTCCGGCTCCTGCGCAGCAGCTTTCGGGCTCGCGCCTGGAGCAGGAGTCGCCCTTAAACCCGAAAACGTTCTCTGCATCCCAGCGTTCCTCACCTTCAGCCTGTCGCTGGTGTTTTCCCGGCGTTGGAGACGGCTTTTCCAGAGCGTGGAAAAGCCTCTGCGTTCCATTCACCCCCAATTTTTTCCCACAGGAGAGCTCGTATGTAAAAATCCCATGGTGATTCCCGGTGCGATGGTATAAAGGTGCTCGCCCCGATGGCTGCGGCCGGCCGCGTTTTTCTCTTGCACTTAAGCCCCTTTCGGGCTTGCTGGCTCTCTTCTTTAAAAATAATCCACCTATTTAATCCCATTGAGGCAACTTTTCAGTCCCAGGTTGGATCCTTGACGGCAGATTACTTACCTGGTCCTGGCGGTGGCACGTTAATGCCTGTTTAATGACGCAGACCTGCCGGGCGGGAGCCCCGGTTACGCAAAGAGCCGGGGAAACGCTCTGGCAGGGCTTTCCACGATGCCCAAGCACGACGGCTCTTCCTAACGAGCAGGACTGACGACCGGGGAATGGGGAAATGAGGATTTTTTTTTTTGGACCCCGTGCTCCTCCTCAGAGCCGCTCTGGCAGTGCCGGGATGAGGGGTGCCGGTCGGTGGGATAAACGAGCGTTAATTCCTCCATCTGGCCGTTTGGCTTGGT
>NW_009219072.1:0-11478 GCF_000690835.1 Fulmarus glacialis
TCGAGGCCCTTCCCTCTGGCTCCCTCCTCCCCCTGCCCTAAGTTTTGCCGAGCCAGCGTCCCAGCGGGCACAGAGACATGTGGCCTCGATGTCCCTGCCTTTGAGTCCAGCTGCTGTCCAGAATCAGCTGAGACCGAGGGGATAAAATGCATTTGCTATGCACACTCACTGCCTTGCATTTGAGTTTTCTGGGCTGAATTTAGAGCCCAAGCAAAACACCCTGCAGCAACCCAGTGCGTGGGCAGGAAGCGTCTGGCTCGCTCTGGACCTCAGGACAGGTCACAGCCTCCTCAGGTGTTAGCTGGAAGCATCCTTTGCAGCTATACGTATCACTAACTAACTTTCTCCCCCAAGTTACATATAAAAAATTCAGGGCTGCCGAACAGAAGTGGGCTGTGTAGGATAGTAGCCATTTCCTTCCTGGAGCTGGTAAAGGAGCAACACTGCCCTCTCAATGGGGAAGCCATCTCCATGGGTAAGCTGAGATCTCAGCTGCATATTGCTCTTTTTTTTTTTTTTTTTAAACTCCCCAGGATAGCCAGGGAAATCAGGAGGAATTATAAAAGGGTTTTGGTGCAAGGAACGTCATCAAATTTAATTATTTGTCCTTTAATTTTTCAAAACTTAAAACATTCCAGCTGTGACAACTATCTCATGGAAAACCTAAGCTTTCTGGCATCATTTTTATTAAAGAAACAGGAATCTGGCAGCTGTGTCTGCCGTGGCCATTCATGGGTGCTCAAGGTGTGAAAACACTGCTGGAGGCAGCCGGGAGCAATCAGAACCATTCAGACATTTTCTGATCCCCGAAGAACGAGGTTTAATGTCCCCTCTGAAATGTGTAATCGTGCAGTATAACAGCACTCAATGATCGTGGTATCCATTAAAATAAACAGCTGGGTGAGTAAGTACTGCTGTTTCACTGATCCTCAGAAAAGATGGTTGCTTATTACCTTATCCTCAGATCCCACAGCTGCTGACAGATGTGAAAACTAAGGATTTGGATCACATTAGGCACATGTGAAGATTCTGCCAGGAACACAGCTTTAACAGATAAAGTGAGATTTATTCATTTAAAGTGAAATTTACTTATTCAAAGGGAAAGTTGTTTATTAACCTATCACATACAAAGTTACACATATATAAAAATTAAACATTGACTTGAAAGATTTCAAGATCACATCAGTTTTCCTGTTGTGCCCTATCTTTATGAGAAGGCAAGCGAACGCCATTTATTATAGGACTGACTGGTGAAAGCGGGCAGGTAGAAGGCACCCATGCCATTTCACCAGCTCCGCAAACGGCCAGTCTGGTTTAAAGCTACTCGTGCTGCTTCCCTGCTGTGAAGTTCAATGCTGTCTTTCCTAGGGTGAACTCTCGAACATCGTGACATGGTTGCAGGAACGTAAAAGCACTTTAGCTACTGCCCTAGAAGAGCTTCAGAAAAGCGAGAATCAGCTCAAGGTTGGTACCCAGATCGTCGCTAATTCAGAGCATCTTTCCTCCACAATTTCTAAGAAATAAGTGATGGCAACTGTACCGTTAGAAACAGATGAATAAAGAGATGTAGTCCAAAGCAGGGAAAACACTGGTGTAAGAAACTGCCAGAAGCCAAGCTGTCTCACAGCCTCCCAGCGTAGCTCCCAGCGTAGCTCCACAGGAGGAACCAGCTGGGAGACTCCACCACTTATTGTGGTTGCACAGACCAGGTTGCAGGACTGGCAGACCACAGATTGTACATATCATTATATATTTTAAAGTTTTCTATCTGTTAAATAAAAGAAGAACAATTTGAGTCTACAAGTGGGATTTCCAGTGGATACTGATACAGTTCTCACATTGCTAGCTGAATTTTATCTGATTTTGTTACTATAGCATGATAATTTTCATAACCCACTGTTTAATCAGATATTCTAAGCAAATGCTTATTGTCCGCTTCCTTCTAAAGCCAGTGCAAAGCATAGATACAATCCTAATTAATAAACAGAGACACTAAGCTGAAGTATTGGGTTCTTGAGCGAATGCACTATTTTCCTATCTGTTCATTTAGACCAATACGAAAACAGTGACGTCTCAGCTGCAAAAGCTGTTTGAAGAGGTGAAGACAGAGATGATTCAGAAAGAGAAGATGATCCTGACTGACATTCAATCCAATGAGAAAAAACAACTGGCAGACATTACCAAAGTGAAGAAGGAAATGGAACAGAGGAGAGATGAGGCTGCGCAGCATCTTCAGTCTTTACAGAAGATGAGAGAGCAACCAGATAGTTTCATCTTCTTCAAAGTAAGCAGCGGTATTCTGCTTTTCTTCGTGAATATGCCTATTTCTCAGCCAGCTGTCCTTTCTGGAAATCACACTAACAATTTTTTTCCTTTTTTTTTGGGAATCCTATTTGTAGGAATTTAAACTGGCCATGAACAGGTATGTTCCACCTGAAAACACTTGTTTTCTCCTTTGAAAAAATATGGTGTTGATAACTGGAATCAAACCCCACTGCTTGTGCCCCTCTGTCCCAGCACCCTACACTGCAAAGCTGCTCCCTATTCCAGCCGAGCGAGAGAGCACCATGTCCACACAATTAATGAGGATAGAGAGATATCCCCCTACCGTTGCAGGGGTCCCTTTAAGTTTCAGCTTCCTTGGCAGCTACACAGTTGCTGGTTGCTGGATTCTGATGGAAACCACTGGCTTTTATTACCAGAAAAACATTTTTATCAGAGATGAAGCCCACAGGGTTCAGTTTACAGCAACACTCTTTTGGATGCATGTTGGTGACACTCCTGCATGTAAGTCCCAGTGAACAGCCTTTGGCTGCAGAGGTAACTGGCTCATTTCCCACCGATTTTTGCTTCTGCTTGTGGACAAGCTTAATAGCTAGATAGATTTATTATCCCTTCTCTTGCAAGTGATACATTTAATTTATAACTTATCACTTTCTAATTGATGCCTGGGTGTCAGCTGTAATTCAATGGTGCAAAACCACACCAACAGTAAGTCACAGATCCACAAGAGATTTTGCTGCAGCACTAAACTCCCCAGCCGCATGAAGGGCTAGCTCAAACATCTAGCTGGATTTTTAGATGTCATCTCTGTAACTTGTACAAATTAAAGCTGAGTTTGAACTTGGATTGTAAGGATAACTTTGAATCACCATGTACCTAGGGGCTGTGCTGGCAGCAGCACAGTCCATTACTCACAGCTGTGCCACAAGTCAAAATCTAGCCTGTGGGATCAAAGTCATTTTCCAGAAGCCTGGACGCCATTTAATATGTTTGGCATTTTCTTTCTATCACGGTGGTGGCTGGACTAGAACAGTAAGAGCCTGCCTGCAGCAGGTCAAAGCACTATTTGCACAAGGGTATTAGCAAAACGCCTCCCCCTTTCTCATTTTCAGCATGTGAAAGTTCCCATCCAGGTTTGGTAAGAAAAAGGCATTGCCAAATACATAACAATATATAACAATTGCAACTCACTTAACCTTATCAGAGAGCTGTTTACCTGATTTTTCATGTTGCCAAAGCACCCTCCTCTTTCTAGAGTCCTTCCTAACGAAGGAGTTTGTTGACTTTCTAATGCTAAATGGTTTTCCTTGGTGAAATGACTGCCTGCGCCCTAGGATTGGGAGTCAGAATTTCAGCGTCAATGGGATGGACGTGGTGGTAGTGCAGCTGGATCAGGCCAGGATTGAGCACTACCGACGCCTGATGTGGGATTTCACGAGTCGCCTGGACTCGCTGCTGCAAGGCGTGCACAGTGAGTGAGCTGCCCCGACCCGCCGGCCACGCACCGCTGACCCCGAGCAGACACAGCAAGCCATGGGGTTCAGTGGGCCGGGCTGACGGCCGCCAAACACTGGCTCCTTTATACAGGGCATGAGCATGGCCTTGAGGGGCAGATGAGGATTTGGACGGGATCCTGGGGGTGTTGTTGGAGAGGGGAGGGCAAAGGGAGCAGAAAGACTGTTTCTGGGAATAACAAGGAAGAGGTCTGCTCCTAACCAGCGTAAGGCCAGCTTCTCCTCTGTCTGATGTGGTTTCCTGCTCCCACCTACCTCCTGAGTCTTTGCGTGCTCAGTCATGCTTTCGAAAATGTCCTCTTCGTTTGCCCACCCCCATCCCTTAGTTTATCCTTGACCGTGAGATCCAGGGGCACAGTACCAAGTCTCAAACTTGAATGCGTTGCCAGCTTTGTAAAACATTCTTCTCCGTCTGTCTTAGGTGAACTCACCAACCAAATTAAGTGGAACAGGTAAATCTTTTTCTTTACTTACAAAACGTTCCCTGCAAATGTCTCCAACAGTCGTTCATTTAAGGACCGCGTGCCCTGTGCTCCTCTGCTTCGGTCTCAAGGAGAGCCAAGCAGAGTCTAGAAGGCTGTCTTTCATCTCAAAAGAGGGGGTCAGATCTATTCACGTCTCTTATTTCGTTATTAACAAGATGTGATTCGTGTTTTACGAGGCACTAACGTTCAACATTGTTTCTTTACAGTAAGGCTTCAGATACTGATACCTCTTCAAACTGTAAGTGTTCAAAAACACTAGTTATTCCTCTGGACTCTGGCCTGGGGCTGTGAGTCTTGCAGAGAAAATCTCTCACCTAAAAATGTGAACAGCATTTTGTCGCATGCATCTCCTCTCCTTGCCAGAGGTGAGACCAGCAGGAGTGCAGCCTCAGGGCACAGTTCTCAAAATCTGCAGTGGGCAGAAATCTCTGGGAACTCACCAGAGAAATCATTTGTCTTCAGCCTGAGGGACAGACTGGGTTTGCTTCAGTACTTAGTAAAAGTCTGAGCCTGCTGCGAGGAAAGGCCGTGGAGGGGTTCCCACCAGCTGAGCAGGAGCTGGAGTAAACCCAGTGCCTGAAAGGATTCCCAGACAAATCCAAATGCTGCAGGAGACATTAAATCTGTAAACAGTATTTCTCTTCAGATAGCACTAGCCCAATTCTCAAATAGATTTCTGCTGGGTATAGTGGTGCATCTTTTCTACAAGCTTTTTTGAAGAAAACTTATTTAGAAGTTATTTGAAAGATTTTTTCGGTTTTTTAATTGCTGCAACTAAAGTTCAGTTTGCAGACAAGTTTTTCTTAATTCATAAATTTAAAATAAAATCTACTTTCTTCATCATTTTTTAATTTTTGGAGGGGAAAAATATTCTCTCTGACAATGGTACAGGTTAATGGTAAAATTTTACTTCGGAAAGGATGTGTTTGAGAACAGCTGTTCAATGGGAGGGTTGAGGACAATGTAGTCTTGCCCTAAATGCAAACATATTTGTTTTACCAGACAAATTTGAAAAACCAGGAAAAAAAATCTTGTTTTCTTTTTTCAATAATTCATGTAGCTGATAATGGATGGAGAGCACAAGAGGCATGCGGTGCAGGTAAGCAATTAAAAGGAGTTTTAATTACACAATGCAGCTTAACAATACAGTTGCTTTCATTTAACATAATGCCAGCCTCAAATCTAGAGGTATATTTTTAAATCCGTGTACATGGCCATTTATTTGTCTTGTGAGCTCAGTCTTCTACAGACGTATTAATGTCTGTGTTCTATACAGAACCAGACAGTTACTCAAAACAGGGGAAGGAGAAGAAATATTTTTTTCTGAGGCAATGCAAAGCTATACTTGGAAACAACTTGTCAAATATGTTATTAGCATGGCAATAAAATATTACTTTATTATTACAGTAAGTGAAGCTTTTCCATCTTGTGTATTCCTGCAGCACAAAACCAATCGAAAAGCTCAGCAGATGGGAAGAGTTGGTATGGACTCCTCAGAAATAAGGAAGAGATGAAAAAAAGAAGTCAGAGATGGAACTGAGATGGAAAGAAAAAGTTAAATATTGTCAAAAATGTCCTCTAATAATGGGGACCTGCCAAGTGTCTTGACATCCTCTGCATACCTGCTAATAAAAACAATTCTGTAGCATATGCAAATTTAGAAAAGAAGTGCTAAGAATTAACATGAACATAAGAAAATCTCCAACTGCTGCTGGTTTCCAAACTGTGGACTATATCATCTCATGGTACTAATGATACTTGTGTACTATTAATTGTGGTGACTATGTTGTCATTATGTGGTTGGATAATGAAATAAATGGCTATAGATACAGATGAGCAAGGCTGGCTGATTTCATACCACCACCAGGAATTAATTGTTGAGAACATTGTTTGTGGATGGCTGCAGTAGAAAGCTGTTCAGGACCATGTCACAGATGTGGATTATCACATTTAACACAAGTGATCTTTGTAGCAAAGAATTAATCATCCTTCTGTGAAACCAGCTTAGTCAGCCTCTAAGCCACATTTTAACACTTCTCCTACAGAGCGCTCAAAGAGCCGTGCAAAATACCACGGTCAGCAGCGTATGAAGATGCTTTACTGGCCACATCTCCATGTGTACAGATGTTCTTTTCTGAACAAGCACATGGCTGTGCTTTCCAGATGTAGCTGTTATTGCACATGTCAACTCCACAAAGGGATTTCATGGACACTGCCAGGCAGATGGGCTCACTCTTTGTTGCTAATAGGCTGCTCTCTGCCCAGCTGTGGTTCAGATCCAACACGTAGGTTCACAACCTGGGTTTTGCTTCTCCAAATGATAAAAACATTCTACTGCAAACCAGGGTTGCCAACATAAATATTTTTAAGAAATAAAGTGCTTCTATATAAATTAAGATTCATGGCTGCAACTCTATTCTGTCACTTGTGATAATCAACAGATACCTATTGCAGGGATTAAAAACAATAAACTCAGCAAAATCCATCTCAGATTTAGAGTAACATATCCCTTTGTGGTTTAAACGGACTCACCAAGCTGTAATGGATCCGCAGCCCTTGCTCTGCTGCACACATCAGTTGTCAGCGTAACAGAAAGTGCGTGGCCAAATTTTGGGAGCTCAGCAGTAGCTCAAGGTGACTTTGCAAATATTCCCTACTGCTCGAAGCCAGCGAGACACAAAGGACAACTGCTCTCAACCACTCAAACGAGGCAAAAGAAATGAGCCTGTCCCTCGGCACTTTTATTACCTGGGCTTCTCTCTGGCTGCCAGGTAGTTATTGCTTTCACCCCAGATGAAGGAGCCATGACCAGCCAATGCAGTTCAGTGCTGCTGCGGCAGACAGCAAGTTACTGCACTGCTGCAAATCACTACAGAGAGCCAGAGATTTACTCAAGCGCGGTATTTTAAGTAACTCCCTCCCTCTCACAGCGCATCCTGCGTTGACTACATTTCGGAAATGTCAGCACCTCTGTAGCCCCTTCTGAAATATCAGTTTAACATCTCCTCAGCGAAACCCGTGTTACAAACACGTATTCCTGTGCCCCCAGCCACAGGCTGCTGTGGGAGAACCGGAGCACCGCTCTCCCCCTCGCCTGGGAAGGGGCAACTGGCAGCAGGGTGCTGGGCAATTCCTGCGCTCCCAGGCAGCTGCCGTCACCTGCATGTTTCTGGGTATATGGCTACACCCTTGCCTGCAAGCAATTCTCATTTTTTAACACCATTTCTGACTGTCTTGGAGAAGCCATGATGATATCTCCCTCCCCCAGGGAAGATGAGGTACCAACTTCACCTTTCCTCCGATGCCAGCCGTCAGCTCTCTGAATCTCTGAGCCCCTGGCAGAATTGTCTGTCACCCGTTTGGAGAAGGGTCCTCCCAGAAACCTTCACCGCAGATGACCATCCAGTTCTCACGAATGGAGCCCCATTCACAAGAGGCTTTCAGAAGGGCTGGGAGCAGCTGAGAAGCGAGTACGTCTGCGGCAGGCTGGGTAAAGGCCGTTCGTGCTTTAAGGAAGAGCTCTGCAGCCCTCACTAGACAGTTGTAATGCTGCCTTTGAAGCATTGATCACAGACAACACAGTGTCGCACTAAGACTAAAGTACCTAGTGTAACTAAAACCCAGGACCAATGGGACTTATTGACCAAAACGAAGACAATAATTATCTGGATGGAACTTGCCTAGCATCTGATTTGGAGGGAAAAGTGAATGTAGCTCTTCACTGCTAGGCTTATCGGACTCGAATTTGTGGCTGATGTAAACACTTGCCAAAATGGAGCAGAAGAAGGTGACTCTATTGTAAGCAAAATTATGTGATTCAGGAGATAAGGAGTTTGTAATTGCTGCTATATGGCAAAAGCAAAGGATTTCTTTTCAAGTAGATTGGAAAAAATACATTTTTTTAATACTGCTGCAGGCTCACAAAGCTTTTGGATGAAAATTAATATCTAGGAAGATAGATTTTCTGAGCTAGATACTAAGCTGTTGGTGCAGTTTATCTCCACCATACATTTGCCTGCTATAATACTAGCAAAGACAGACTCCTCTGAATTTGAGACTTGTCGTGTTTTTTAATATTCCATGCATTAGCCTTGAGGAAGCAAAGAGAGGTGAAAGACTAGATGAAAGCAATGTAAGAAAATACACTGGAGTCCAGCAATTATTTAATTAAGCCTCCTAACCCACAACAACACTCTGAAAATTTTAACACATAATTAGTTTTTGACTCTAGGAGACAATATTGGACCATGGCATACATTGAGAGTGTAGCAATTCTGCTATTTGTGCAGAAGACTCTTTCATGATAGCAATATAATTGTGAGATATGTAGTCCTGAAACACGGATAGAGCTTATTTGGTTTTGAATCTTTATGGCTTAAGTATTCTGATTACCTAAGGACTCTGATTCATTGCATCTTTCATTATTTATTATGCTCTTTTCCCTCCACCCACTTCATTTTCACTTGCCATTTTTCTCATTCTTGATGGAAACCTTTAGAGGAGAGCAGAGTGAAGCAGCTGATTTTATGGTTCTTTTTTGCTTTTGCCAAGCATTGCATGATGTGGCTGAATTTATAATCAAATGCATAAATAAAATGCATTTCGAAAGCTGGACAGGCCTCTTTCTGTTACTTAGCCTGATGGACTTTCTAAGTCAGACATGCCACATCTAGACCTTTATGTCTCTGGCACTCGGGCCTTCCAGGACTGGCAGGTTAGACACCAAACCCCAGGGGTACCGCTTTGATTCTGCACAGGCAACCGTGGGAGGTCTTGAGGAGGGTTGTCCTAACGCCCTGATTGCTCCCCCGAAAGGCTCAAGTTCAAGAGTCTCAGGGTAGCTTAACGTTACTTCTGTTTTGTCCCTATTTTCCTTTACACTATTAATGTTTGCCTGGGTGGCCAGACAAGCTGCCTACATGGGGTTTGTACGAGCTCCGATACGCAGACAGATCTCACTCTCTGGGCAGCAAGCTAGGCAGTTCCCATCTGCTCCGTCTCCAACATTTTGCAAATGCAGGCCCAAATCTCAGTGGATGGCAAGTTGTACAGGGAAGGAAGGACAAGGAGAAAAAATAACACGTTTTTAGCTGCTTTCACCATAGCCCACCCGTCCTGCCACGGAGGCGTACAGCTGGCGGGTCTGAGGCAGTGGGCAGGGAGGCAGTAGCAGGACATGACCGAAAGCAGGAGGCTCCTTACACAAGGCTGGGAGCCACGTGGCATAAACCAGCCGAGAGCTGAGGGAAATCAGCGGGTGCCTTTATCTACTGAGTGATAAAGCAGAGCTGGAAGCCTGGAGAGGACTGAGAAGAACAAGGAAGAGCACAGGGCTTTTACTGATGGAGCAGAGAGGGACGATAACACTGTCCCGTGCAGCCCATGGAGCTCTTTGCCCCGGGGACCAGGGCGCAGCGGGGCTGTATGAGAGCCGCCGGGCAAGAGGCAAGGCGGGAGGTCTTCCCCAGCTGCGATGTGCAGGGCTGCCCAGGAATATGTGCCCGGTGGAACAAAATGGAGTGTTTTTCAAGATTATTTTGTAGTCTGACAGACTGGTCTCTGGAGATTTGATATCATAAAGATGATGGGGCAATCTGGAGAACCGGAGGCAGGGGGTGCAACAGGCAGACTGGGTGGGATGGGCAGATGGCACGTGCTAGCGTTTGTGTGTCAGCAAGCCTCAGCTCACCGTTCCCTGGCAGGAGATTCTGGAGCGTGAGGAGCACATTTCTCCAAGGCCAAAGGTTCCCTTAGTACAGAAATACATTAACCATAAAACTTAATATACCTTGAGAAGAGGAAAGCAGTTGAACGTTAAATGGTTTACTTATCTTAAATATTTACTTGGATTTTTTTCCCCTGCTTTTTAGAAAATCAGTGTACAGTAAAAAGAAAAAAAAAAACCTAATAATAGCAGTGATTCAGAAAAAAATCAATGCTTGGGCATTTTTTCAATATCATGTTCTTTATCTGTGCTCCAAGAAGATATTATTTCCCTGTTTCTAACATGAAGACATGATGCATTTGGTGATCCAAGTTGTTCCACAGCCAATGCCTCTAGAATGACAATGAAAATGCTAATGCCCGCTGCTTGCTTTTGTGGTTTCTTATTAGTTTTCTGCAGAGTCCCTACACAAAAGGCTCCTCTTAATGCTTTTGTCATAGGTGTCACTCCGCACAAGGATTCGCTCCGGTAGTCTTCGAGTCACCATATCCTTCAAACTCAATTAAAACTCCTGCGGAAGTCCCTAAGGGGATTGGGAAGCCAGGGCCACTGCTGCTTTTGACGGTGGGTAGCCAGGGGAGAAGGAGGGAGCTCTTTCACTTCCTTTGCAACTTGCGTGTTCTAGTTACCATCACATCTTGTTAACCCTTGTGGAGAGGCTGAATGTTTACTATCAGAAATATTCTGTATTTCTACAGCAAGATTTATAGCATTTGCCTAACACCAAAAGACATGAGCGTGGATTCTGCAGGCATGGAGTTGGTCTCGCTTTCTCCAACCATGTATTGACAGGCTTTTTGGCAGCTTGAGGTTCCACCTTAAACGCAAATATTAGGCAATGTTCGATTTCAGGGAATGTCTGCTTTTGCGCGCAAACAGTGAAGGTAAGGCAGACGGGGCTGGGTATGGCCCCTCTGACCTTGAACCTCCAGTCCAAAGATAAATAAAGAGTACTGAACAAAAAAATGGTATTTTTCAGTACTGACATTGCCAAAGATCCTCTGTCCTTCCCAGCTGGAGGAACCTCCCAGGCAGATCTGGACACTGGAGCAAACAACACTGAGGGATTTTAAAAGACTATTTTTTATGACTACTAGCGGCACCCCAAAGCAAAATAAGGCCATTTCCTGTGTCAGAAATTGTTAGGGTATCCCTATCCGTGACAGCCATGGGTAGTTTAAGGTCACTTTACCTCAAGTTACCAACACATCATTCATCTTTCAACTTAAAAGTGTGAGTGCAACTTAATTAACTGAAACATGGATTCTTCACTGGAGTTCCTCTGGTTTGTTTTTCGTTTCAGGGCGGTTGTGTTCCTGGGGTGAGGAGCAGAACAAGTGAGTCACTCTCTGCACCAGACTCTTCAGGCCGCTCATCACTCAGAACACACTTGGAGTTAATTAGAAAGTAAAAACCGAAGCGTCAGGGCGGGGGTCTGGCTCGGCCGTCCCGCCACGCCAAGCGGCCTTCT
>NW_009219073.1:0-246 GCF_000690835.1 Fulmarus glacialis
CTGCCAGGGTGCCCCCAGTGCTGTCCGGGGTTCCCCAGTGCTGTCCAAGGGTCTCCGTTGCTGCTCAGGTGTCCCCAATGCTGCCAGAGTGTCCCCAGTGCTGCCCAGGTGTCCCCGTTGCTGCTGGCTGTCCCCATTTTTGCCCCTGGCTGACCCCGTCTCTCTGCAGGCAGCGATGCCCGTGGAGCCCCTGATCTGCGCCGACACGGCCACGCGGTGAGTCCCGGTCCCCCGAGGGGACAGCAG
>NW_009219073.1:345-991 GCF_000690835.1 Fulmarus glacialis
CGGGGGACTCAAGTCCCATCACTGACGCTGTCCCCGTCGTGTCCCCGGGACGGTGGCGCGTGTCCCCGCAGGGTGAGCTCTGTGCTTAACCGGGATGTGAAGCAGTTTGGGAAGAAGCACATGTTCGACGCGAGCGAGGAGACGTGCTGGAACTCGGACCAGGTGGGGGGACGAAGCCAGAGGGGTGGGACGGGAGCCGTGCATGGGACAAGAGCCATGTACAGGGGACAGGAGCCGTGCGGTCACCCTGCGGTGACAGAGCCCCGGTGTTCCTGCCTTCAGGGCACGTGCCAGTGGGTCACCCTGGATTTCCCCCACACCGTCAAGGTCTCGCAGCTCCACATCCAGTTCCAGGGGGGATTCTCCAGCCGGCTGTGCACGCTGGAAGGTGAGGAGCTGGTTTGGGGCTGTGGGTGTCCCTCTGCTGCTGTTTACCCACATCTGGATCCCACAGCTGTTTGTTGCGAGGCCCAGAGGTATTTGTTAGCCATTCCCCAAGCCCCAGAGGGGCTGAGGCCGTGGGCTGGAGCAGAGAGGGGTGGACAGCGAGGATCTGGGGTTCTCCGGGACGCTTTGGGTACAGATGGGAACGTGCTCCCAGCCCTGCAGCCGAGAGGGACGGAGCAGCCGAGGCCCTGGCAGCCGT
>NW_009219073.1:1028-1906 GCF_000690835.1 Fulmarus glacialis
CCCCCCCAGATGACCTGCCCCGCCGCGCAGCTGCCTCCCCCTTCGCCCTCCGCAGGCTGCAGAGCAGGCGAAGAACTGGTGAAAATATCCGACTTGTACCCCGAGGACGTCAACGCCATGCAGATATCCTTTGCTGTGTTGCGGGCTGGGACGAACGGTTTGGTGGGTGGGTTCAGGGCTGCGGAGGGGCAGGGGGGCGACAGCAGAGCTGCAAACTAAACGACAGACCTGCGGGTGCCTGTTGGCACTTTGCTACCACTAAAGCAACTCGGCGGAGCTGGAGCAAATCCAGACATCGCCGGCCGCGGTACGCCAGGGTGCGAGCCCCACGTGGGCCCGCTCGGAGCAGGTCTCCCATGTCTCGCGGTGTCCCCCTGCCTGTTTTTTTCCTTTACCATCCCCGCACAGATTCCAGCTGGAGGAGACGGTGCTGGATAAGCTGAAGATCACCTTTGAGAACAGCACTGACTTCTTCGGGAGGATCGTGGTGTATCACCTCAGGGTGCTGGGGGAGAGGCTCTAGGGCAGCGGCGAGGGACAGCGTGGGGGGCCGCTCCCCCATCGCCTGCGTTCCCCCACAGGGGCTCCGCTGCGTGAGGGGAAACGGGACAGCAAACCCTGTCAGCGGGAACGTGCTGCCCCCAGTTGCACCCCAAGGGAACCCCCGCCCCACGGGATGGCAGTGACAGAGGGACACTAGTGCAGAGATCCACGTGCTGGACTTCCGAGCCTTTGGTGGGACACAGCCTGTGTAACCAGCCAAATAAATGGTGTCCCCGCTCCTTCCCGGCTGCTCCTTGGGCAAGTGGCACCCTGGGCCCGAGCCCTCCGGGGTTTGCCATGGCGGCGCGTGGCTTGAGCAGGAGGGAGGAGAAGCG
>NW_009219073.1:1963-2648 GCF_000690835.1 Fulmarus glacialis
GAGCGGGAGGGGGGAGAAGCCCCGCCTCCGTGTGCTGTGGGCTCTGGCTGTCTCTCGCCTTTGCTAACCACCCCTGGACTTCTTGGAGCGGCTGTTTGCGGCCTCGCGGGGCTCCGGCTCGGGATTGCAGCGTGCCGGCTGTCAGCCGGGGCCGTGCTGTGTTCCTAGCTGGCAGGGTGATGCTTCCTGCGGGGTTTTGCTCCTGCCTATGGCTATTTCCCTGGCTGGTTATAACGCTGCGTGCCGGGAGGGCTTGGCAAGTTTATGGGCGTTAAGAGGGAGCTTCCCTCTTCACAGAGACAGCTCTGGAGAGGAATACCAGGGTACTGGGAGGGTGCAGGCCTTGAAGAGGTTGGTTGGCCCAGTTCCCCTCGTGGTTCCCCAGTAGCTGGTGCTGGGATCAGGGACTGGCAGCTGTGACAGGCTGAGGCAATGGACAGGGCTCCACATGGCTGCTTTAGAGTTTACTTCCAATAATGACACGCACGAAGCAGCCGAGCCCGGACAGGGCAGAAATGCAGCTGCCCTGAGGAATGAGTGTCCCTGGGTATGAGGCACTGTGGCCATGCCACTCTCCGGGAGAGGCATAGAGGCACCGAGGGCAGGCAGTTCCCGGCTTCCTCCGCGTGCTCCTTGCTCGAAGCATCGCGCTGCTGCCCGTTTCAGGATGGCTGGGTGAGGCCGC
>NW_009219073.1:2853-7169 GCF_000690835.1 Fulmarus glacialis
CGGGCAGGACCTGGTCACCATTTTGCTTCTGTTTTCCAGTGGGAGGCTGGAAAACCCCTTTCTCCAGGAGCCTGTTCCCATCTCCCCTGGCCCAGCCCTATCTCCAGCACAGCTCTGGTTTGGAGGGGGAGCAAGGGGAACAGCACCCATCTTTATTTCTCTGGCGTGGTTTCTGTGCGTGGCAGAGTGGGGAGCTGTGGTGGAAAGTCAAAAAAAGCCCTGAGCAAGGCTGGAACCTGGGAATTGCCTGGAGGCTTTTCGGGGAGGGAAGGCAGGGCTCCCTGCCAGGCACAGAGGGGACACTTGCCTTTCTTGTGTCCCAGGGCCACGGCCAGATCCATCGGGGTGTAACCAGAATCTGCCTCCGTTGTCAGGTCAGCGCCGCGAGCTGCAAGCAGGCAGTGGAGATCAGGGCACGGCGCTCCCCTGCCGACACGGCGTCCCCTCCGGGTCAGGTACAGGGCGAGGGGACCCCCAAAAGGTGCCCGTCCTGGCTGGGCAGCCCCCCGTGACGCCCCCAGGCTGCTCAGTTTCTCCCCCCAGGCGTGTCACGCTCTCTCCCCGAGGCGGTTACCAACGATTCGAGGCCAAGGACTAAGTGCAGATCTTCCCCGTTACCTAGTAGGGCCTCGACGCACTTGACGTGATTGCCGCGCACGGCGTAGAGCAGAGGAGTGCCGCCGTTCTGCAGGGAAAGGGAAGGGGCTGTGTCATTGCTGGCCTCGCGCGGGGCCGTGCTCACGCAGCTCCTGCTTCTCCCGGAGCGGTAGGTCCCCGACCTGCTGGGATCCCCCTTCCGCCCTCTCCCAGCTCCAGGCTGGGTGTTTTCTCGCAGAGCAGCTCTGCGCAGGTTTTGTTCTCTGTATGCAATACAATAACTTTTAAATTGTGTAATTTTAAAGACAACCTTAAGTTCTGAGTGCTGTTTCCTTGTGGCTGGTAACATCACCAGTGTGAACAACTGAGGAAACCATTTAAAATTATTATCCGGATTAATTTCTCGGAACAACTGCATGAGCAGGCAAACGAGTGCTGTGAGCCTGGGAAGCATCTAGGAGAAAGGCATTGCTGCTAACTCAGCCCAGAACGATGTGAACTTGCTGCTGCTTTTTAAAACAAGCTTTGCGGAGCCCCATCTGGGGTTCGGTGTTGCTCCCAGCACCGGTGCGGTCCCCGCAGCAGCCTGCGCCCGGCGGCACTCACCCAGTCGTAGATGTTGATGTCGACGTTCCTCTCCAGCAGCATGATGACGATGTCGGTGTAGCCACCCGTGCTGGCCAGGGACAGGGCGCTCTCCCGCTCCTTCGCCAGCGCGTGGGGGTCAGCGCCCTGGGGACGGCACAGGCGTTAGCCCCGATGGGCGACGGAGCCCTGCTGAGACCTGGGGCGCTCAGCACAGCCTTGCTGGGTACCCCAGGGGGGCTGATCGTGCAGCCAGGCTCTGGTGGCCTGATGGGGCAGAGACAGCTCACGCGTTCCCCGTGACCCCTCCTTACCAAAGTCCCTACCGGGCGTGTTTTAATCGTCATCAAATGTCTCAGGTGAGGACTTAAAAGCCCTTCTCCAGTGTCAGTAAACTAAGCCTGATGGTTCCTGTTACTCAGCCCTTTTTCCCATCACTACTAACAGTGTTACCGGCCCTGTCTAGATGCCTGTACAGTACCCACCATCTCTTTTGTTACTGATTTACCTAGAAAACTTCCCTGTCCTCCAAGCCCTGCCAGCCATGGACCTCTCCTGGACTTCATTATAGGCTTTATCAATGTATCGCCTCGTTTATTTTGGGTTCTGTTTGTCTCTCTGGTAATGCATTGCAATTTTGCTGCTAATACAGTAACGGAGCCAGAGTGCTTATGTGGCGTGAGTGCTCGCTGATCGTTGGACAAACGTGGATGAGCTTTGGGGAGCAGCTTGATCCAGAGTGCAGGAGGATCTGGTTCCTGCTCACCCCCAGACTGCAAGCCCGGCACTCAAGGACGATGCAGCAATGAGTTCATTAACTGCAACGATACCTCGGCGAGCACATTTGCTGGCAGATTACAGGGCCCAAGTGATAAGGCTGATCTCAAATTACCAATAAGCAGATATTTAATTACAAACAGTTATTGCTAGCTGTGAGATAAGGCTCTTCATGCTCCCGACTTAGCTCCTCACAGCCCAACGGGGAGTAGCATCTGACAGCGTCTGAGCCATTAGCTCTGCAAACGTGTCCTGTTTGGTGCCATGGGAAAGATTGGCTGAGACGGTACCGGGACGGTGCTGGACAATTTGGCAGCCACCAGGATTGGGGATGGGAAGTCTCCTGTTAACAAGGTGCTGCGTGAGCGTGGCCTTACCCATTCCAGCAGGTGACGGACCGTTTCGATCTCTCCGAAGGCTGCAGCCCAGATCAGCGGCGTGAAACCTCTCTCATCAGGTTTATTTACCAAATTCTCGCCTGCACAAACATGGATGAGACATCGTAAACAGGAAGGGTAAAGCCCCCTCTCCTCCTTGTCCCCCCAGTAAACCCAACAAAGGCTGTAAAACTAAGCCAAGGGTTTATCAAAAGGCATGCTATGACCTGGCAGGACTCTGCATGATCTGGGGTAAGAACCCAAAGGAAGAGACGTGTACCTTTCTGAAGGTGCTCTTTCAGCTGGCTGAGCTCTCCTTGGGCAGCAAGCTGGTGGATGGACAACGCTGGGGGATAGAAAGAATTCACCCATCAGGACAAACTTTCCCCCACTCAGCACCCACCGTCTGTAGGTGGGTCCCTGAAAGTCTGGGGCAGTGGTGACTGGACAGACCTTGTCTGAGCCCCAAAAAACCCAATGGGTAACTTAACACCCTTCTGCCATACAGCGGCGGGGACAGCAAGACATGGTCAGTGCTGGGAGGAGCCGCGCTGCAGGGAGCAGCCTGCCCCGGTGGACACTGAACAGCGTGGCAGTGGGAGACGGAGGGAGGCTCCAGCCCCGCTATCCCTCTGGCCCCTCTACACCCCGAACACATCCACGGTCTGGGATGCACAGCCCGCTCTGCCCGGCGGTACTCACTGTCCAGCGTGGCTGGGAGGGCCGAGACCTCGTTGCCTCGCTGCCTGTTCGTCAGCGTGTTCGAGTGCTTCAGGGGGAAGCCTGTTCCAGAGAGAGGAGAGAGTCAGGGCACGGGACGAACTACACTGACTTGAGGCCAAGAACCTCATGAAAGCTCAGGTCTCGTGCACCTTATCTGAAGCTGTTCCTTCCAGTCCCTGGCAAAAACTGAGTCCTGCAAAAAATTATTCCCTTGCAAATAAAGAGCCTGGAGACTGTGGTTTCACCAGCGTGCAGGGACCAACAGCTGAGCAGGGAAGATAAAACAGCCCGAACAGCTGCCCAAGGAGGGGCAGGTTCCATCTGGGGCACTGCAGGAGGCAGGGATCTGGCATTAATGGCATAATTGCAAACGATATAGTGCAGAGGACAGCCTGGGGGATGCACTCGAGTTCATCCTCATATTTCCTACCCTTCAAGAGCTGCACTTGGAAATCTCAATGTCTTTTCAACAAGCGATCTGTAGTTTAATTAGGAAAGTATATGGAAAGAGTTTGCCACCTCCAATTCCACTGCATGGAGCTGCAGCGACCTCTCTGCTGGCACGAGTCATCAGCAAGGTCTGGAGTTGGACTTGGCCTTGCCATGTTATGGGAGGGACCGGCAGCAGTAGAAGACTTTTTTCTAGCTGCCTGTGTGGGATGAGAAATCCAGATGACCTCTGCCATGCCTGTCTCCCACTGGGGCTGCGCCTGAGCATCTGTGAGCACCAGACTCTGCAACACTCACTGTCAAGGACCGAGAGCTCGGTGCTCTTCTGCCTGTCCATCGAGGCAGCCGAGGGCTTCGGGACAGTGTCTGCTCCACCTACAAAACAAGGGCGGCCGTTAGGGACCTCGGTTCCGTTTGTTGGGGAGCAGGCTGGGCTCCACACGCAGCACAACGAGACCCAACCGGCACGGCAAGCACCCCGCGTGCACCCCAACCCCAGGGCGGAGGGCATGTTGATCCCAGTTTACAGGGGGGCAGATGCTGCAGGATCCACGCATGCCCTGTCTCTGCTCCCACCACCCCGTCACCCCCAGCACTCACCGTCCCCGTGGTCCAAGCGTGGCATGTCCTGGTCCAGCCGCAGACACCCCGGGGGGGCACCGCTGTCCCCCGTGTCCCTTGTCGCAGCCAGCTCCTCTGCAGCTGCTGCTCCCTCGGCTCCATTTTCACCCTCTTTCGGGAGCTCCTGGGCATCCCCGTCGTTCGGGGGGGTCTCCACGAGATGAGCAACCGCTTCTTCACCTTCCA
>NW_009219074.1:0-20748 GCF_000690835.1 Fulmarus glacialis
CTTCCAACCCAAACTATTCTATGATAATTTATATTCATTGTCAGTACGATCCAAGGGACTGTATTCTCCCTATGGAAGGCTTAAGTATGTTTCCAGACACTCCCTTTGTCAAGCCTCTGAATTTCTCTTATGCTGGAATCAATCTGTCCTGAAGCATTTATTGTGTTCCCTTGGCCTTTTAGCAGCAGTATGTATTTCCTGAAAAGGCTGAAAAAGCATAGGATGACCGCAGTGGAACAAAATTTCAAGCACTTTGATGGATATTGCTTGCTGTTTATGTATGAAATTTAGTAACTAGATTATGCTTATGCTAATAGGTAGTAGAGAACAAGTCTGAAAATCACACTGACTTTCTTTATTGAAAAATGAAACGTGATGTTGGTACTTCTACCCAATGAAGAACCACATTTAATCTTTTATAATCATGTTTCCTCTTCTTTACAATCAAAATCAGATTACAAGAACTGAAACTGAAGAGATATTTTTACAAAATTGAGGATAATTGCTGACATCTGTAAGCATCTTTAACAGTGCAGGCATAGATATTAATATATGAATGTATCTATCTTATTGCATATATTTCTTAATTATATGTGTATCTAAAAGGATAGATGGCCTTTAAGTCAGTGAAAAGAGTTATATAGCAAAGCAATGTGCTAATAAAGTACCACAGTGTTTTGACAAAATTAAGCTTTTTTTAGCTTTGTGGAAATTCAGGCAGAGGAGATGAGACGCCTGCATGATCTAGCTAACTGCAAGTTCTGTTGGCATGAGCAGGTTGCTTGGCACAGATAGTTAAATTGTGGGCATAGGTGGCATACACCGACCTTGTTTCTTGGCCAAAATGATGTATGAGGGAAATATGTTAAAACACTAACTTGACAGAATAGTTTTTGACAATGGGCCATTTATGAACTTTAATTCTAGTGATAAAAAATATAAATTATTTTGTAAGGTAATTAAATTATGATATAGTATATTTTAATATGGTTACGAACAAATGTTTTTAGGAAGTAGGAAATAAGTTACTTTCAAGAAGCAGTTTCTTTCCCAGGACAAAGTTTATTAGTTTCTGGCTGTCCCCTTTTGGTTCACCTCGATAGAAAGGATTAATTAAGTCTTTAGCATGGAATTAGAAACTGTAAAACAGAAGTGTTAGTCTTACCCAGTCAGTATGTACTGGGTAAAACTACTATTGCTTTTGTTTGCTAAAATAGCATTTAATATGTGTATCAGACATTGACAAATATATTTGTCAATTTCTATGATAATCTGAATGATTGCTCAAAGGGAAAAGATTGGCAAAGTTCAATTACTGAATAAGACAGTTAAGCTACAGACAAATGGTAACTTACAGTTTGAGAACCTCTAAATAAAGCTTAAAATGATTTCCTGAAAGCCATGTAACAAAGGAACAGGACTATTAGAATTAGATCTTAAGACTTTTTTCCAAAATATGGACAAGTTGGAAGGTAGTGCACATATAGTTCCCCCGCTTTTGAGTAAGGCTGATGTCTGGCCTGGTTTTAAATTCTTTTCCTTTTTTCATTGTGAGTTAGAAATTGCCTCATCTTCTGACATTTAATGGGTTACCTATGCAATATTCCATGTTTCTGATAGATAGAACTCACGGAAGCAAGATAAATTTTGTTAATAACCTTTGTTCTGTGACTGTAAAGTTTTTTCATTTAAGTTTGTTCATGCTGTCTTTATAAAAATCTGTATTTTTTTGCTATTTAATCTCTCCATCCTTATTCTCTCTTTAACTACTGTGACATAATCCTCTATCTATCATAGGCTAAATAGACACTGATTTGTATTTCCAAATCACATCTTAGGAAATTAGTGTATGAAATTTCAAGTAACCCTGAATTTTCTTAGGCTGTGCATTTCATGGGATTAAAGTAAGAGGACAGACAGAGGAATTCTCAAGATTTCCTTTATTATTTTTATATATTTATATATTATTAACTTGTAATGTTTATACGTAATCAAATAACTTTAACATTATTCGAGCAGTGTGATTTGAAGGAGATGAAATAGTTCCATTACAATAACAATTTATTTAAAATTATTGCAACTGAGTATAGGGAAGAAATTAAGACAATGAAGTGAACTTTCAGAAATATTTTCAGATTAATTTCCCACTGGAGATTAATGTTTAAGGATTAGATTGTAATAAAATAAGGTCTGGGATCCTGTTTCTGGCCTGGATGTCTCCAGGCCTGAAAGTAGAAGATTAAGTTGGCTCCACCTTTGATGTCCTTAATTTATACTTACATGTTGCTGATTGGCAGCATGGGCTCAGCCTTTGTATCAGGGAAATACGAAGACAGATCTTTGGAGAGTTTTAGGCCTCGTGGCAAACAGTCCACAGGATCTCACAGCCAGAAAACAGGCCTAGCCTTGTATTCTCTAGATGTAGTTCATGTTTTGAGTAGATTTGAGATTGCACTGCTGCTGTGTGTGCTTCTGAAAGAGAATATTTAGACTCTGTGGTAACAATGAGTTGACTTTTAGGCACTTGCACTGTTCTGCAGCATACATTCCTAGAAGTCAGGATATTTGTTGTGTTGAGAATTAAGACATCAAACTTCCTGCCTGCTTCAGTGAACCATGTTATTTTTGCTGTGGTTCATAGGAGTGATTTTTTGCCATCCTCAAAATTGAAATTACTCTGTATAGCGCAGTGACTTTTTTCTTTAACCTTCAGAGAATTGGTCCTTTTTCGCAAGGGAAACCTAAGAAGTTGTCAGAATTAAACGGGTGCTGAGTGGAAATCGACCCAAAAAAAGGAAACAAATAAAAGATCTAGTCTTTTATCATCTCATTTCTTGCTAGAGAAACCTAGCTTCACTCAAATATACTCCTGATTGGTTTTCATTCGTTACCTGGACTAGTTAACTAGAGCTTGCAGTGGTGAATTAGGATCATGTTAGTAGGCCTTAATCAGTGTACAGAGAAGAGTATGAGTGGAAATGTTGACTATTGGGTGGTAAGATGTACCCTTTCTCTGTTATTTTATTTTGAATTAAATCTTTTTAAGAAATCAAAATGTTAAACAGGAACTTAGAAATAGTATTTGCAATTCTACAGTTCTTTCAGAATCGGCCTAGTGCTGATCTCACTTGACATAGCGATCTTAAAAATATTCTATTTCATGTTCTATATTCACTCATTTCCCACAGTTTACACAAGAGTTTTGACAGTACCTCGAGAAGCAATTACTCAAGTAATTGTTGTATGATATATAATTGTGATGAAACATTCAACTGAAAACCTATTTCCTCTCTTCTCCAAAGCCTCTGAGACCAATATGGAATTAAAAGGAAAGCATAAGGATCTAAAAGTATAACATGACTGACTAGGTCAGACTGTTTACCTGTATGTCTGCTTTCTATAACATTTTATAAATGTCAGTTATGGTACTATGCAAATGGTAATAGGCCTCATACAAAGCTATGGACCATGATTTTGGAGGTATGAATATTCATATATTTTTATTCCAGTTCATTGGGTTTCTGAAGCAAAAAGTCATGATCAATCATCCAGAAATATTGTAAATTACTTATCATATTTAGAGCTGTGCAAACTTTCTCTCAGGGAAAAAAAAATCTTTGATATTACTGGAGTTAGTATTCAAGGTAATGAAGCCATATTGTGTTCCCTACTTGTAAACATTCTGTTTTTGAAAGAAAGGAGTGAGTGTTTTTTCAAGGGAAGATTTTAAGATGGGAAAAGCAGAATTGCAATATTTATAAATCATCATTTGCAACAAAATGGAGAACTATAAGCAATGTATTAAACCAGTCAAAAATATAAACATACTGTTTTCTACCGTGTCCTCTCCCAAATTAATCAAGTTGGTCAAATCTTTGGTACCAAATTTGTTTTGACCTACATGTAGTCTGAAAAAGTGCAGGACATCCTCTGTGCAAAAAGGAATGATTTAACTCAAGCATAGCATTGGAGGGGAGGGGAAGTTGATTGATTAAGCTTCTTTGTAGAACAAACCTAAAACCTAAAGTCTTCAGGGAAAACAGTAGACGAGACAGATCTAACATATGCATAGAGTGTTGAAAAACGACTTGAAGCTGCTGCTGCCAAAAATGTCTTTGGAAACACTGTATCTCAAAAGCCTTTGGCCTAAATACTCCCATAAAGTAGACTGGAAACTCCTGGAGTTTTCTATAAACCTGTCTGTCTGCATACATGTGTGCCATTTCATTCAACTGGCAGGCGGTTTGATCAATACCTGAGTCAGAGATTCAGAGATCTGAGCCTTTTCATTCTCCCCTTTCTGTGGCAGTGATGAGCCTAGTATAAATGTGAACAGAAAGATAGATGGGGGGAACTGTGACTCAAGTAGAGTTATTACTCCCCATTAACCTTTTCCAAGAGAATTTCAGATCACAGCAAGAGAACCGGCTCCGGTTTAATGTTGACCTAGAATCCCTGTGGTAATAACACTGAGATGAGGTGATGGGTTGAAAACTATTTCCCAGAGCTTATGGTCCTATTTTTAACTGTTAAATACCTACCAGTATGTATGTTGTTATACTAGATACAAAGGGATGGGGACAAACTTTAGCAGGGCCTGTTGCGATAGGACAAGGGATAATGGTTCTAAACTAGAAGAGGGTGGGTTCAGACTAGATATAAGGAAGAAATTTTTTACAATGAGGGTGGTGAAACACTGGAACAGATTGCCCAGAGAGGTGGTAGATGCCCCATCCCTGGGAACATTCAAGGTCAGGTTGGATGGGGCTCTGAGCAACCTGATCTAGTGGAAGATGTCGCTGCTCATTGCAGGGGGGTTGGACTAGTTGACCTTTAAAGGTACCTTCCAACCAAACTATTCTATGAAATTCCCATTAAAATTCTCAGAAAGTCTCCTAAATATTTCACTGGAAATTAGTTCAGACCAATAGCATATACGTCAAACTGCACCAAAAGTAGTCTTCATTATAGTCGTGGAGTACCAAACCTTCAACAAATGGAAAATATTGGCACTTAAAAGTAAATGGTTTCTCATTATTGGGATTCATTTATTAAAATCAGGCATATACTCTCTTGTGCTTAATCACTGTTCTTATCCTTCTCTTATATTAAGATGTAAATCTTTTGAATGGCATAAGACTTAATATAGTTCCAGATATAGGAAAGTAGAGAAACAATGCACAAATCTTGTCCTGAAAAATTGATTCTTGCCCCTTCATAAGACTATAATTTTCTCCTTTTGTCCATCTTGAGTGGTATTTCTCACATACAAACCATGAAAATATGAATGCTTGCAAAGAACTCTAATATAAATACCTCAAATAATTCGAATGAGTAGAGAACATGTATCTCAACTGGCAACTGAAATTCTTATCTAATAAATCATATCTGACCTGGAGAAGATTCACATCATCTTTGTTATTTGCAGACTAGGCATCTAATTTAAACTAACTCCTATTTAAGCTTTCTCAGTAATTAAACTGCAGAAAGACACTTTCAGGGGTAGTTCATCTCACTTTCCACAGAAACATAAGAAAGGATGAATCTCCCTAGAGTTGAGTGACTGACCTCTCTCTCTTCTCACCCCTACATCTATTGTTGAGGGAGAAAGACAACTATCTTTGATAACATGTCTAGTTTTAGAGACTGGTAAGAAAATCCCAAATTTCCTGTATCCTGAAATACTTGCATATGAAAAATTACTTGGCCCTATATCTTTCATGTTGAACAGTTAAACCAAAATCTTTATCCCATCAATAAGTACTATTTTATCTTATTAATATATTCTAAGATCTAGTTTGGCTGCTGTGAAGGAGGGGATGGAAACGTAATCTGAGGGTAAACTTTAAACTCCAAGTGTTCAAGCAAAAGTACTGGATTCATAATCTAGCCAAATAAGAAACCAGGTTTGTAAAAACACAGATTTTGAAGCAGGAAGTACTAACTATAATCTAGAATTTGAAGAGGTATTACTGGGATAGAATTATCAATGAGAAGTTGTTAATACTCTAATGGGATGGAACATAATACACAAACCACAAGGCCACAGACTTAGAAATTAGCTTCAAAAATGTTTGCTTTGCACTGGAAATCATCAGCTGGAAGCAGAAGAATCAAAATATCTAGTAAATTGCATCAAGAGTATAGGCTAGCAATGTGATAGAGTTATAAAAAGAAAAAGCTCTTTGTCCTAAGGTATATCAGTTAGAATATTTCCAGCAGTCAAGGTAAGTCCTTCTTCTTATATGATAAATCCGTAAGAGTTTTCAGAGGTTATTTTCAGGAAAGGTTTGTCAATAGTAACTTTTGCTGCAACTATGTCTAGATTTTATTTAGTTTAAATAAATGGATGAGTTTCACCAAGTTGAATATTAAGGTGTTGTTGTGGTTTAACGCTAGCTGGCCACTGAGCACCACACAGCCGCTCGCTCACTCCTCCCACAATGGGATGGGGAAGAGAATCAGAAGGGTAAAAGTGAGAAAACTCATGGGTTGGGATAAAGACAGGTTAATAGGGAAAGCAAAAGCTGCGCACGCAAGCAAAGCAAAACAAGGAATTCGTTCGCTACTTCCCATCGGCAGGCAGCTGTTCAGCCATCTCCAGGAAAGCAGGTCTCCATTACACGTAACGGTTACTTGGGAAGACAAACGCCATCACTCCGAACATCCCCCCCTTCCTTCTTCTTCGCCCAGCCTTATATGCTGAGCATGACATCATATGGTATGGAATAGCCCATTGGCCAGCTGGGCCAGCTGTCCTGGCCACGCTCCCTCCCAGCCCCCCGCACACCTGGCAGGACACAGGAAGATGAAAAGTCCTTGACCAGCGTAAACATTACTTAGCAACAACTAAAACATCAGTGTGTTATCAACATTATTCTCATACTACATCCAAAACACAGCACTATAGCAGTTAATAGGAAGAAAATCAACTCCATCCCAGCCGAAACCAGGACAGGCAGCAATGTGCCCTTGTCGCAAAGAAGGCTAACAGTATCCTGGGCTGCATTAGGAGGAATGTTGCCAGCAGGTCAAGGGAGGTGATCTTTCCCCTCTATGCAGCACTGGTGAGACACATCTGGCATGTTGGGTCCAGGTCTGGGCTCCCCAGTACAAGACAGACATGCAGAGAGAGTCCAGCACAGGGACACTAAAATGATAAAGGGACTGCAGCATCTCTCTTCTGAGGAAAGACTGAGAGAGTTGGGACTGTTTAGCCTGGAGAAGGCTCAGGAGGGATGTCATCGATGTACATCAATACCTGAAAGGAGGGTGCAAAGACAGAGCCAGGCTCTTTTCAGTGGTGGACCATGACAAGACAAGAGGCCGTGGGCACAAACTGAAACATAGGAGGTTCTGTCTGAACATCAGAAAACACTTTTTCATTGTGGGGGTGACTAAGCACTGGCACAGGTTGCCCAGGGAGGTTGTGGAGTCTCCCTCCTTGGAGATATTCAAAAGCCATCTGGATATGTTCCTGGGCAACTGGCTTTAGGTGACCCTGCTTCAGCAGAGGGGCTGGGCAAGATAATCTCCAGAGGTCCCTTCTAGCCTCAACTATTCTATGATTCTGTGAGTTCTGTGATTTTAAACTTAGATCCTTAGTCAGAGATCCTTGGGTAGGAACATTTCCTGCTCTCTTTTGAACAAGTTTCTCTGCCTGGTTTAGTCTAAGGTGGGCCTCTTTATGGCCTCAGCTTTTTAACTGCTGATTGCATAGCTTGAAAGTAAAACTGGCCCTAAAAGCATTTCCCATGTTTCAAACTTTTAGTTTCACTTGTCCTTGTAATGCACAAACCTTTCTATAAATCTAGTTACACATAATTCAGCTGAAGACTGTTTTCTTAATTTTATATTTCTCTGACGAAAATTACCTGATTAAGCAAAACCCATATTTTCATTGACTGAAAATCTCAAAATGTTATACTTGCAACAAGCTTTCTAAGAAACATCTGTTCAGATGGAAATACCATTTTTTTCCACCAGCAAACACTTGCCTTTTGCCCTGCTGTTTTTTGCTTTGCTTTTTAGAGCTGATACCTTATTCATGAGACCTACAAATACACTTTAAAGCAACTTAACATTTTGTTTTGAACTATAGTTGCTTAAACTATTATCTCTACATCTTTCTAGCAGTCTTTACTATGCTTTCTGAACACAACTAAAATGATATAAAATAAGTCATCTGTCTAAAATGGACTTTTACCTTATTTCTTCATGTTTCATTATGAAACAGCGATAGAATGATACCCTGTAATAGCGTACTCTATAATTTCTAGACCTATAGAAACTATAAATGCTACTTTACACCTAACAATTATCCAGTCTCTTATGTTTTTTACTTATAAAGTGTGGCTTGATTATTCCATTTGGGAGGCAAATAAAGTCAGTTTAATAACTCATTCACAATAGTGAAAAAAATTCACCCTCATAAGGATAAGTGTTTTGAAAGCAAGTATGTAGAAAAGATGCTTGTACTAAGCAGTATTTGGTAAAAGAAAGGATGAGGGGGTTTGGGTGTTTTGTTGTGGGTTTTTTTGTTGTTGTTTGGTTGGTTGGTTTTTTTAAAGGTTTCACAGGCAAAGAGGTTTCAAGGTATCAGGAAACACTTTCAACTTCTAGTATAATGCCACTGCCAGGGTCTTTTTTTTCTTAAGCTTTTGATATAGAAGAAATGCTTGTTCTGTGATACTTTGGAGAGCATAGTGGAAGTATGGGAGGGAATCAAAGTACTGTGTTATACAAGTAATAAACTTTTTGAGCAGTTTATCTGCTTAGTCTTCCTTTCATATGAGGAAGTCAACGTTTCTAGTGTGTTGATTAATTTATATTGCAGTTCTAGAAAAATAATATTTTCCATAAGTTGTGCCATTAGCGTAACTTATTGTTATTTTTGAACTTAGCAATAAGACTAATTTTCCAAAGAGATTCCTGTAAAGCTACTTACCTACTGTGTCTTTTCACAAGTACTGTACACATTGTTTTACAGAAAATTTCCTATTCTGATGCTTTTTAGCCTAGTTTTTTCCTTTAGAAAAATGTTGTGTTGAAAAATGAATTAATTTCAACCATTTTGTTGCTACTAGTTTCACTTTTATTACAAAATGCAATCTTCACTAAAAAGGTGGGTTTTTTTCTTAGGAAAATAGATAATTTTTTCTCCTGTAAAATTTTATGCAAGTCTGTTAGTTGTTTTTGCTTGTTTGTTTGTTTCTACTTTACGAGCTACAAAAATATATCAAATAATTTGTCATCTACTAAGAACATTTTGGATACTGGGAAATCATGGAAACTAGAATTCTTCTCATTCTTTGAATAACCACTTTTAGAAAACTCATTCTGGTGTTGGATTGTGGGTAAAAAACTAAAAGGTTACAGAGATTAAATTCTTTTGTTCTTTAAACTATTTATATACAGAACAAAGTAGCCTTACTAAGCTGGGGGCGGGGGGAGAAAAGAAAAAAAAAAAAAGACTATCTATAAAGTTGGATATAAATAGCTACAGTGGAGCATTTACTGACCTACTGGAAAACCACTTCTTGGTTGCTGTTTATGCAACATCTAAACCTAGCAAACATCTGTCTTCATACCCTGCTATCTCAAAGGTCCTAAAGAAATTTGGTTTAGTGTGTGTAGATATCCTTCTTAACTGTATGAGTAGCTAGGCACATGTTGTTGTAGGCCATGTGGTTCCTTTCACTCTTGAATGGAACTGATTAGTCCAGTAATCATTTTAAAATCACAGTCAACATGTTGCTTACAAGTCCCATTACCTGGACTGCTTAGAGAATAGACTTCAGAAAGAAATTCAGATTAAAGTTAAATGCAGATGATCTTCCTGTATCTGGAAGAGGAAAAATGGATTCAGAAGAAAAGGAAGTCTCCTCTGCGTGTCAATGAAACAGCACCATATGACCTAGCGTTTAGAGATTCTTTTGTGGTGGTGAAAATTTGCATTCTATTTATGGAAATGATAGTGTCCTATTCATTCCCATTCTATCTTAATACTGTCTGTGCATTATAAAAGACATTATTTTAAATAGGTGAGTGTCATAGCCAAAAGAGTAGTTACACACATTTATTGTCTCTTTTGCTCTGTGAATCTGGATTCTTTTCCTTATATAACATTGCAAAGCTTTACAGGAAGAAAATGGAGAATGTCCTTCTCTTACCCCATTCAAAGAAAAAAAAAAAAAAAAAATATTTCTGGCTGTAATCCAGAAAGTTAGAAGTTGTGTGTTGGAATACTCTTCAGCAGATACAAAAGCTTTAATCTGTATTTTGTATAATGTAATTATACAAAAGGCTGTGACTATGGAAGTATTTTAGAAGTATTCCTGTGTAGTCATCTGCTTCCATGAGGAACTTCATGTAGAAATGCATCTCCTTAAGATCCATCTTTGGGTTTCTGTTCTTAGTTGTCTTCTTATGAAGTTTTTACAGAGTCAAGGTGTCCAGCATGGCTTGGGCTCTACTTTAAGGCCAGATACTCAATTGTAGACTAATTTAGATTTCCATATCTCTCTCTTCTTTAGAAGAAATTAAGACATTTTTTCTACTGCCAGCAGTAGTAGCTTTACTATTACAAGCAATATAAAAGCAAAATGGTCAGCATTACAATACCAGTCCCTATACACTACGTTAGCAATATTACCTTGGTAACAGTGTTAAAGTAGTGTTAGTTCCACTTAATTGACGTAGTTTTCACACAACAGTAATTGTGATTTGTTTGTGGTTTCAGATCAGATAATATCAATTAAAGATTGAATACAGACAAGGGTCTTTGTACTCTTCCAGAACAGATATTTAAAACTAAACATGTTCCTGCATATTTGGCTCTGAATATAGATCCTTGGCTTGCTGGATATGTTTGACTGCAGGTTCTTTTGGATGGTTAATTTATCATTCCAGTTTGCAGGGAAGATACATATTTACTTCTGCGTATCACCACTGATGATATGGGTGACTGCTAAATAAGAGTGTAAACCTAACATAAAACGGAAGTTGAAATTGTGTGATACATGAAAAAGCCAGCAGCTCAGCCACTGAATTTATGGTATTGTGCCAGAAATGCACAGAGGATTTCAGGGAATTCTTATGATTTGTTTCCTTTAGATTTTATAGAACAGGCATGACCCAGGGAACTTTCCTCCAGTAATTGCTCTTAAAATCACTTCATGAAATCACTACTCTTCTGTTCAACAACCGTGGGTCAGGACCTAGTTATTTCTGCAAGTCTGACAGGCTTTGAAATAGTGTTTGTAGTTTGTGAATCCAGCATGAAGTGGGAGTGAATTACAAACTTCTGCAATATCCAGAAGTACTAGGTAAAATCCCTTTTGTGAACATCGCACGATAATTACTCACCTGTAACTATTGAAGTTCTTACTAATGCAGAGCTTGAGCCTATGAGGCACAGGCAACAGTTCTGAGGTACAAGAGCTGAACCTTCATTTGGAGAACTGCTAAATAGGTAGCCTATCACATCCACAAGCCGATGTGGTGGGTTAAACCTAGGGAAGTGTGTTCTACAATCTTGTGAACTAACAAGAACTCTGTAGTCTATCTTTGAATATTAAGAATAAAATATTGGGCTGGGTTCTTGTAGCTTAGTAAATAAGAAGTTGCCACTGCTAGCAACAGGTGACAGGCTTTGTACAACTTTTCAAGGCTTTAGGACTTTGCAGGTTTTGTCTGGTTTCATCTTGCCTATCTGAATAAAATTAACTTGTTTAACCATGTCATCAGTTTTCTAATGACCGGGTAATTATTACCCAATTTCTTAGTTTTAATTTAGCTTTATATAGTCATGTGATATAATTTTTCTATAGATGGTAGTAGAAAGTAATTATTCTGTATAGAAGGAAATATTTATCACACTAATGGTAGTAGTGGTATAAAGTAATACAGGTATCATATGACAGCAACAACCTTGAAAGGGACACTGCAGTGTAGAAGAGTATAGGCATATGATATGAAAGGGGAGGCACAGGATGATATAGCAG
The DNA here is from genome assembly GCF_000690835.1 of Fulmarus glacialis. Lineage (NCBI taxonomy): Eukaryota > Metazoa > Chordata > Aves > Procellariiformes > Procellariidae > Fulmarus > Fulmarus glacialis. The sequence continues at coordinate 12,006 of NW_009219074.1, forward strand.
ATCCCATATCTGTAAATAACTCACCAGTGGTCAGTTAAGAAAATACAGACTTGACTGTTGGGCAAGAGCAATTTTAAGGTCCATAAAGAAAAATGAGGAGAGTTATCCAACATATGTAAGATACTCCGACCATTTGGCATAAAGTAGAATTTCAGTGAAGAAAAGCAAAGTGTAAAGCCTTTAATAGTATTAATTTCTTTATTTTCTTCTCGTTCTGTAATAACTAAATCTGGCACAATAATAGATGATTAGACTTTTAAGGTTTCAATTCTATGAACAAAAATTTTTGGCTTTGCATATAAAAGTGTGTTTCCTGTTTTCTGTAACAAGGTTTTTGGTGTAACATCCTCAGTTCCTGCCAAACATCGCACATAACTGATTTCAGAGCAGCTGTGTTGATTTGCAGCAATTAGGAGACTGGTTTATGTTGTTAGAACTGTTCCAGAGTTTTCAGTGTCAGGAGCTGACTTCTGCTGTCAACAATTTAAGTTCAGTCTCTCTAGGTACCAATTAGGCATCTTGGGATCTTCCCTCTGAAAACAGAAAGAACAATTCCCCTCTACCTTCCGCCTTGCTTAAAGGAGAAATAGAGCTCTTTATCATTGCACGTTCAATTGCGCGAATGTAAAATTGCTGTACTCCAGTACACGGTGAGTATATTACCATTCTAGTAACAGGCCATAGCTTTGCATTAATTCCACAAAAACTCAGAATTTGAACTGATCAAGCTTGCTTTGTCTGAACTTGGCCCATCTGAAGCAATGGCAATCCCCATTACTGCTAAAAAGCTAACAATATATTACATAATTTATTTCAGTTTTTGCTTAGTATAATTTTTACTACTGTTATAATAATTTTGATATATTTCTGTAACTAAAGGATACTAATTCTATTCTACTAATACTATTACTAATAGCTAGTAATAACCAGCACTTATTCTGTGTAAAGTAAATTATCTATGACTGTAGAGTAATTATGTACAGGATAGACACCCTGAAAGTCTGAGCAAAGGATAAGAGTGGAGTCCCTAGGGCTATAAAGAAATCATCAGTGCTCAACTACTAGGCATTAAAGAAATGCTACCTTGGAATTTGGGTAGAACCAGTTTTAGAGATAACAAAGGGAACAAAGAGCAAATGTCCAACACATGTATAACATGCAGCACTTACATAAAAATTGTAGATTGTGGACTAATAAAGAAAAAGGAAGGTGTAGAGCATATATGACCCTAAACAGATGATGGAGTGAGTGTGACATCATTCCCCTTCCAGTGAAGAATTTGGGTATACTAATGACTTTCCTTTCAGGAAGGACAGTTAACACACAAATATATTGTGACAAATTACCATCTATCTGCAAGTCTTTATTCTGGAGAGAAAGTGACAGCTGTGAAAGAGAATGTGTATCAACTTAGACAAATGAGTGGTTTCTGAATAATATTCATTCCACAGTAGATTTACATTAAATGCTACACCTCTGCCTTGTATGCCAAAGTCTTGGCTTTGTTCAGATTTTTAGATATTTTGAAAAGTTTAGAAGCTTTGTCTAAGTTTTGCCATAACTGACAACTGAGATGAAATAGAAGAGATGAACAGTGTTCATATGTAACTGGCAGAACTGCTGAATACTGTTTTCATTCTGAGAAGAATGGGTTGACAGCAGAATGAGAAAAAGACTAGAGGCTTCTATACGATACAGGGAAAGAAAGGATTCATAGCTAAATAATATAATGAAAATAAAAAACATCTTTGTTAGGCCTTATAAGGCTTTGCACATATTAAAACACTTTATAAGTTACAATATCCATTTTCTAATCTTTATTCAGAATGTTGCTTAATAAATGAATTTGCTTACTTAAATGATATGACATCTACCCTTTGGTAAAATTTGTAGATGTAGCACCAGCTCCCAGAAGCAGTATAGCCATATTACTGAATTGTGAGGTTCAAACTAATTACTGGGAGACACAGTAAATTAATCCAATGAAATGCCCACTTTCTGATTCTGCTGTTACTTTATAAGCTGTTTTCTCAGAATGGTGCTCCACTGCACAGATGCAGCAGCTCATGAATGTTTGGAAGCACCAGCACTTGTTACTGAATGAGTGTTGAAGTCACGCCTTTGCATTTCACTTGAATTCTGCATAGTAATTCACCAACGTCCAGTGACTATAAATACTGAACTTGAGATAAATATCGGCTTATTCTTTTATTACTGGAGCAAGAAGGTGGGTGGGAGGAAAAGCAATTTGGTATTGTCCTACTGAAACATAGGTTTCTGGACAGCTTTATCCTGTCACTTCTGTAGATGAAGTTTCATTAGCACTGCAACTTCACAGTTTTGATTTTTGAAATACACTTCCTCTAAATATCACCTTAAAGCATTGGATTGCGTCCTCCCTCCAAGATCAGACTTTGTCAGACATATATTATATGATGTATAATAAACTGATCTAACAGTCAGACACTGCTGAGAAGGATGGTCTAGCTCCACCAGCTTCCATTTCACTGGGATCAGTGATCATATAATGTGATGAGTCACTTTAAATCTGGAAGGAAACTAACCCAGGTGGAAGGGAATCTTTAGTAATCCAGCCTTATAACTAATAATACCTATTTTATTAAAGGATATTGTACATATTGTACATACAAATATTGATTTATTGACCTGCAAAAGATTTAATTCTTTATCAGTTCTTTCCTTCAGATACAGCTTAAGTCTTTAGTGGCCTTATCGAGTTTGGTAATTTTTATTCTGCAAAGAAAAGATGCATAACAACAGTGCTCAGAAACTACTTCTGAAATTGACAGAATGTGTTGCAATGCAGTCTCTCACCTGAATGGCTAATAAGCACATCCTAAAAATGTCAAATCTTACACTGAAGATTGGAATAGCTTCAGGCAACCTGCAGCATTTTGGGAAAAGCCGTAGAGACATAGATGGAAATAGTTGCATATAAATACAAGTGACAAAATTAAATAGTTAAATAATAAACTTAGTTAAATAATAAACATAGTTCAATAACAAACTTAGTTAAATAATAAATGCACTATTTTGAATCTATTAAGTATTAAAATCTATTAAGTTATTAAAATGTATTTGTATATTTCTGATTTTTAAATTATATTTATATAATATAACAAAATTTCTGGAAAGCCTCTTCTTCAGAGATATAAAAAAAACCCCAAACCACAACACATTAAAAATTACAACTAGTGTACTTGGTTGGTGATAAAACATGCTTACTGAAACAAAACATTTCAAAGTGGTGTTCTTCCTTTTTTTTTTTTCACTCATGCAGATGTGCAAAGATAGGCTAATTTGTTTTGCTTTCTTGTGTCTTGCCTTTTTCATCTTCTAAAAATATTGAAATAAAGGATCTGTATCTGAGACATTGATTTAAAAATAATGAGGGCCCTATAAACTTGTGATAATGACCAAAGGGGGACAAAAAACATCAAAAGATGTGAAAATCACTATCAAGCAACAAAAATAACTTTGCACATTTAGTATTTAATACCAAGAAACATGTTAATGAGATGATAAATAATTAAATTATCTGCTTGTTAGAGAAAATAAAAAACCCATAAGAGACAAAACCTAGTCTTACCTGGGAATAATAATAAAAAAAAAATATGAAATTAAGACAGTCATAGTGATGATGTTAGAGTTCACACAGCAGTTCTTTACTTTTTTTTGTTTTTTAGTACATGTAGGATGAATAGATATTAATTGGAGAAAAAAGAGGAAAGTGGGCTGGAGTACAAATACTTATTCATATTTAAATATTGTTTCATTAAAATTACTATATGTTTGATCCAAAACAGAATAGTTGACAAAATTGTATAATGTAATATTTACTATTATGTTCTTTCTTGATATATAAAGGGCTTTAATGTTTGATAGCCTGAAAGACAGCAATTACTGGTGTTAAAGATGCAAATCAATAACATGAAGAAGTTCTTGGTGGTGGTGATATATTTTCTATATATCTGTTTAATTTGAAGAAAGGCAGAAATTTATAAGTTGGAGATTTGTTGACTACCTAAAAACTTAAGAACTAGTTAATTATTGACAAATACACAGCATTATTGTAGAGTTTGGGGGAGGATAAAATAACTCTAGCAAGCTCCATACCTGTGTTGAAGGTGACTATGATCATTTTAATAGCCACAGTTTTAACTAGTGAGCTTGTGTGTATTGACTGAAGGAAAAGACATAATGGCTACATCCATTAGTAGTAAAAACCATGACAAGGCATGGTCCTAGACACTGAACTCAAATTTTTTATTTGTTAAAATATTACAATAGTTCTTGGTATGGCTTTGGCACAGAGCTCTCTCTCAAATTAATCCCTGGAGGGATTAAAGGTTTAGCACAGCTGAAGAATCTTCTCCATTTACATGGAGTCACCCTGTTTTGACAGTTAAGTTTCATAACCTACACATGTATAGGCTGTCCTTGTTGGTCCAAAACGTAGGAAATGGGTGACTAGCCTCCTAGTACAGCTGTAATCAGCAAGGGAATAGGTGTATTCCTGTTGATACATCATGCTCTTTACTGCTTTACTTTGAAGTACATGTGTACACTATATACCCATAGGTTCCATTGTGTTAAGTACCATGGCATGAATTCACCTCACGTCATGAATTTTAGATATCAAAGCGTTCTTCAGTCCATATACAGTCTACAGACAACAAACCAGCCAGATTTCAAGTGAACTGGGTCACCCCCTAGAGGTGTGTAGTGTGGTAGTGGTGGTCTTGTTTTGCCTGTACAGGTAGCTTTAGGTGTGCATACTCCTAAATTTTGTCAGCATTATCTGTGTAGAAGAATCTGTTATCTACAATTGTAATTCAGTTTCAGGTGAGGACATAATGTGGATCCTTTCCCACCTGAAGTGAGTCTGAAACAAAAAATAATTTTAGGAAGCTAGTTCAAGAGTACTGAAAATTAACCTGAAACGTTTTCTGGGTCAAGGAGAGATTCATGCATATGAATGATTATACTTATACACAGACAAAAGGCTCTTTTATGCATAAGAATGTTTAAATGACAGTTTATTAAAGGCACAAATCAGTGAAGACTGATTTTTGGGAACAATATATGCTTTTGTACTCACTGTGTTCCCAGTTTTTTTTCAGTTGCATTACTTCATAATGAACTTTTGTCAATCCATTAGGAACTTGTGCAAATGTAGGTCTTATTCAAAAATCATATTTTCACAACATCTTTGTGTTTGTGAATATGTTTGTAAACAAGTCACTTAATAAGGAAATTGTAAGTAGGATCCTTAACAAAAAAACAAAACAAATCCACCTTGTTCTTGCAGCTGTGATGCACTACCTTTTAAGCTCCCATTTTTACATTGAGCAAGTAAGCAGTATTAGAAAAAAAAAAAAATCTCACAATTCTGTCTTTCAAATTTTCAAGGTTTTTCAGCTTTTCTTTTTTTCATTCTTCTTCCTTTGGCTTATGTGTATTGTCTCTCCTTTGTCCCACTTGCTACGAATAACACGTTTTGAGGTAAAAACCATTAAGGAGACCCTAATCCAGGTGTCAGTGTGAGTTGGTTGTGAATTCAGGTTGATTGCAATGTCAGTGAGATACTTCAAAACAGAAAGCCTAGCAAATTAGAAAGAAATGGCTTTTTTTTCATTCCCAGGTCTTCTCTGGCTTGCTTATTAATGTGCATAATCATTAGCAGAAAAAAAAAAAAGTCATTGCTGTTTGTCTATTGACTATTGAAGTACACCATAGCTGCATTTTTAGATTAGCCTTAAGACTTTGAATTTAGTCTGTGAATGACTGGAATACATAGAACTTTGGCATGCAACCAGCCCTCTTTGTAGTGAGGCTCTTTTGTACCAAAACAGCTACAGCTGCAACTTTCATTAAGTGTTTGCATGCAGCCAAGCAAGACAGAACAGTTAAAATGTAATGAAGAAGTGATAGAAATTATGATCTCCATTATAAAATAATCACCTGAGAGAAGGAGTACTCTTCTGCTCCTGCAGTGACATTCACTGCAATATCTGTATCTGAAAGTAACAGAATTTCAGAATGAAACTGAGGTTACATGGTGTCTTTGCAACTGTTTGATGTTTTCTGAGGACACAATGCAAAGACAGTAGCCTTAACTTCAAAGCATTGGTACTTTTGGATATCATCAGGTCTTTCTCTGGTCAAACATGAGGCAACTCTTTTGAGCTGCACAAATATTTAACACAAATACAGTAATGAATCCTCATAAAACATTTTTAAAGGTAGTTAATTACTTGCAGTGACTTATGTCACGTAATTTTGCCTGTTCCCGACAGTTTGTAATGATGAGTTATTCAAAATTGGAATTTTTCTATGACCTTATTATGTTATCATAAATTCTGCCAAACAATATTTTTTGTTACAACTTCAGTATGTTGGGCATATATATTCAGCAATACAAAATGTTAGAATAGCTGAACACCATATTTTCCAGATGGTTCCTCCTACATAGATACTGTGGAAATTCCATCACATGTACTGTAGATGAGTCAAAATAAAGGCCTTAGTCATTACACTGAGTTGCAATTAGCAGGGCCCCTTTTAAAGTTTTCATATTTTTTCTGCTTGATTATGATCAATTAAATTAAATTCATTACAGAAAGTTGTAGCTTTATTTCAGTAGAAGTCAAGGAGCAAAGTTAAGCAAAGTTTACATACTTTACTGTCATAATCTAATTGCACTCTTATGAAGCAGCTTGTGTTTCAAACCCTTGATTTGCAAAACAAAATTATTAATCATCTACCTTTAACAGGCTGTGGAGCCATCACATTATATGTGTTTTGGTAGCTTTATCCTAGATTGTTCCACTGTGGTCTCATGGACTAAAAGCTCCTTACCAGTTGCTGTACATTAAATTCATTTCTAGAGCACTTCTTCAAGTTTGGTTTCATCTGAAAGGGAATTTGGTTTCATCTGAAAGGGAATTAAGTCTGCAGGATCCAAGGTTAATCCACAGTGACAACCAAAATTAAGTAAAAGGGGTGATGAGGAAATCCTGCTCAAAAGCACACTCCTGTTCTGAATTAAAACACTGCTCTAGGCACACCCAAAGGGAAACAGGTTGTTGAAAGTCCTGAAATGTCTAATCATATAGTGATATTTCTGTTGTGCATATACCAATGAGTTACGGATAAGACCATTTTACTTTGTGACTTCTGTCTACAAAGTAGTGTAGGTTTATATTTAATGAGAATAAAGAAGAAAAATACAATTTATTGAAAGCTGTGTTATATAGGCCTCAGACTTTTTTGGCACTGAGTATAATGGTAAGACACCTACAAGGTGAGGATAATAACAAAGTGACTATATGCAGATTAGTGAAGAAGTAGTGGAAACATAAATAGATAAAGGTTTAGGTGAGATGATAGAGCATATGTGTATGAGTGGGAGGATTCATATGCAAAGTAGATGAACTTAAGATATCTTTTAGGATTTTTTTGAAGCAACTTTTTCAAAGATGGGTTTTTTCATTATGCTAAGGAATCTGTGAAAGTTTTTGAAAAGTATTTCCTACTATGTTTGCTTATTAGTTTTTGCTTTGATTTTAATCATAATGTTAGCTCACATCTGGTATGGTTTCTTTTGAACATAAGTACAGAATTCCAGCAATAATGTTTCCATAATTGTTCATAGGGGGTACCTAATAATAGATTCATTTTACTTTTAACATGTATCAAGTCAGTATAATTACTAAGAACAGACTTCATTCTGCTTTCATTAGGGAAAATCCTGTAGAATCAAGCTGTAAATGTCTCATGTGTGCATCACTGTGGGGTGAAAATTCCATTTCATCTCTCCATAAAATCCTTGTATGTATTTCCATGTGAGTTGTTATGGCCTGTAGAAATCTTTTTTGGGGGGGGGGGGGAAGTTTTGTTTATCATTGTGACCTTGACATTCTAGCAAAACCACAAAAGTTCTTTTTATTCCATTCAACACATCTATGAAATACAGGCAGGTACCTGTTTGTCTTATTGTTAATGACAGATTGATTGGTCACTGTAATTCTTTGGCCTGTATCTTGTTTCTTTTTATTTGCAATTGAAGATAAAGTAACATGAATTAATGGTAGGTTATAGACAATAGCATTCCTCTTTGGTATGTTGTATTGAAGATTCTAAATACATTAATGAAACACCTACTAAAAGAAAGTTACCTTTGTATATTATCATAGAATCACAGAATGTCTGGGGTTGGAAGGGCCCTCTACAGGTCGTCTTGTTCAACTCCTCTGCTCAAGCAGGGCCACCCAGAGCAGGCTTCCCAGGAACGTGTCTAGACAGCTTTTGAATATCTCCAAGGATGGAGGCTCCATCACCTATATGGGCAACCTGTTTCTTTGCTTAGTTGCCCTCACATTAAAAAGTATTTCCTTATGTTCAGATGGAACCTCTGCTGTTTCATTTTTTGCCCAATACCTCTTGTCCTGTCACTGGATACTACTGAAAAGAGGCTGTCTGTCTTCTTGTAGTGGGTCTGGCTGGGTTGGAGTTAACTTTCGTCATGGCAGCCTCAATGGTGCTGTGCTTTGCATTTGTGGTTAAAACAGTGTTGATAACATACCAGTGTTTTGGCTATTGTTGAACACTGCTTGCACAGCATCAAAACTTTCTCTCCAGCCTCGCTCCCATCTCTCCCTCCCCCAAAGTCTAGTAGATTGGGGGTGGGTAAGAGGCTGGGAGGGGGCATAGCTGGGAC
>NW_009219075.1:0-318 GCF_000690835.1 Fulmarus glacialis
CCGTCGCCCGCGCTGTCAGGAATAGCGGCGTGAGAGGAAGAAAGGCCCTGGGGCACTACACCCTGCCAACGAGTTCCCTGCACCAGCCAGAAGGACTCCAGCTACATGGGCAAACGCCTGGACCAGCAGCCAATGTACCCCCAGTACACCTACTACTACCCCCACTATCTCCAAACCAAGGTAGGGTACGGCGGGGCCGGACGGGCTCGCCTCTTCTGTTTGGCGATTTTTCTGGCGCTTCCTCGGGTTCGGTGTCACGCAGAGCCGAGCTGGTAGGCAGAAAGCAGGCGTGAGAGAGGCAGGAAGGTTACTGTCCGC
>NW_009219075.1:430-13839 GCF_000690835.1 Fulmarus glacialis
TGGCGTCGGCCAATTCCTTTTATTGTTTGGGGAGACCGGTGCGGTTAACGCTATCGTAACACCGGGCAGGTAGTGTGTTTATTATGGCATAGGATGAAGATTGCTCTGGACAGCATCAGGCACGGAACACTGTTTTGGTGGCTCTTCCAGTGATCTCTACGGTTTATTCGGAGGTTAAAAGCATTCTGCTGTTAGAAAAGCTGTCTGTGGCAACTCAAACTTTTAATCAGCTGAGGAGGAGATGCTGTGGAGCTCGGAGGAGAGCTCGGAGCTAACCGACTGTAAATCTGGTGGAGTTTGTTTCAGTGCATTGCACTGCTTTTAATATTTCATTAAATATTGAGGATGATACGGCTGTACTCTGTTGCATTTAAAAGGTCTAGAAATTGAGGGTAGCTCCTTTTGGAGAGCGTATCTAAGCTCAGACTCTTTCTTTCTTCTTTTCTTAACAATTTTTAAAATGCCAGCAGACTGGAAAGCAGGCCTGCATCTCCTAAAGAGGCTGAGTGAAGTCAGTGCTACCTGGCCATGAGTTAGTTAATTAAAGCTTTATTTTTCTAATGCTATTGTATAATAGTCTGCTCTCTGAAAAGATTTCCTGTGTGACCAAGGGACAGTAACAAAAGAAATCCCTAAACTGAAAGTTTGCAAACCTTGTTAGGACACTGAATTAAAAAAAAAAAAAAAAAAAAAAAAAAAAAAAAAAAAAGAAAAAGAAAAGGGAAAAAAAATCCTGTTCTGAAGTGTGACCTCACAGCCACAGGTTAACAGTTTCAGTCAATAAAATAATGTCCTTTGGGGTAAAAAAAAAAATAGGCAGGGTGCACACACGTGCGTATGGCACTGCATACACATATACACGTCGTGCTTCTGTGGCAAATTTAACACATGGGACATTTGACGCGTGCGTCTGTGTGTGGTGAAGTGCCATGGGGGAGGCTGACTTCTCCAGACTTTTGGTTTGAAGCACATTGATCTGGCTGCAGTTCTGAAAGGATAAGTTATATTTCCTTGTTAATAAAATTACTTTCCCGTTAACATTTATAGCCTGACTACTGCATTATATAAATTAACTAATTGTCAAAACTGCGATTCAGGCTGGTTGGAGTTGTGATGACACCAGAACCACTCACTATGATTACAGCCTTGTAATTCATGGCAGGGTTACCTCTCGCTCCTTTGCTCTGCTGTTTCTTTCACTGTATCATGCAGATTTTTTTTATATAAAATTTAGCCTTTTTTAATTTTGTATTTTGGAGTGATTTTTATCTTTTTTAAAAATTTTTTTTATTTTCTTCCTTTCAAGGTCGATCCAAATTGCATTTTACCTTTGTGACCATTTAGCGTGTATTGTTGCTGTTGCAGCAGCAGCCCGTCACTGGCTTGACTGCAATATTGCCTATAGCTTTAACTGTTTGGGGGATTGGGGGACGCAGACTGATGCTATTCCTCAAAACCTGGCAAGCCAAGGACATGAAACAATTGATGGTGTTTTTTTTAAAGAACAATAGCCTCGAGTATTGGAGGAGAAATATTGGACATTCCATGGCTTTTACTCACGTAGCTTACGTTTTGCCAGTCTTTTTTTTTTCCTCCTCTTTTTTTGCTCATTTTTTTTTAACTTTGTAAAATAAGCTTTTTGAGGAAATTAACCTCGTATTTGAGCTTAAAATAGTAACAATAGCTTTTCCGTACTGTGGCTTTTTTTAACCCGATGCTTTAAAAAATAAATTAAACGCATTTTTATAGCCAGTATATAAAATTATCAACCCTGTGAAAATTCATGTGCGTCTGTCTTTGCACACGTGCACTATTACTGTAAGGACAGGTAAAATTTCAAATTAGTTATATGTTTTATATGGCATTAATTTTTCTTTTTTTCCTTGCTCCACAGTTAAGTGCATACATAAAACCTAAATAATAAACACATATACACAGGCGTGTATATATACACACGCGTACAAGTATTTATCTTCTATAGACCTTGAGAGTTTAGAGTAGTGCAGACAGGCGGCATCTGGATTTTGTTACCTTAAAGCTAGCCATCAGCTTCTGGGACATTTTAAAGCAGTTAGATCCATTGTATGTCTAAAGCTAATAGTTGGGTAATCAAATAATGTTGTGGTGGAGAGCTGTATCTTTTATCATGCCTGTTGGAGCAACATATATTAATAAACCCCTATATGATTCCAGCCGTCCTGTGAACTCCAGCTTTTTATTTTCCCAAAACTGCTCTTTGTACCGAGCATGGTAGGATTCAGCTCCGTAGAAAGAATGTGTTTTTATGCTCATAGTCATGCACGCGGAGGGGGGGGTGCATTCATTTGTAATTAAGAAAGAAATTCTAGGCTTTCTTACGGCATTTGCGCACAGCTTGTGAAACGCGGAGTGGCAGCACGTTAAACAGGCAGAGTTTGGAAATCTGTGTTCCCCAGCGTATTTGGGTGAAGCGCCGCTTTTGCTTCACTCGTTTGGTGAAGTTGTCTTGGTTCTTCTTTGAGAAGTACCGCGTTACTGTACACACGTCCTTCTCACGGGGGAGCACGGAGCTGCGCAAGATCTTGGTCTGCACTCTGTGTTTGTGTCTTCTAATGTAGCTAGCACGTTGCTGTGCAGAAATGGTGTAAATGAATAGCTATATGGGTAATGGGATTATAAATAGAAAAAATGGATTCCATATGTTTGTCTGATTGCTTTAAGTTTTTCGTGTTTCGTGGCCTTTTGTGGAACATGAAGCACGCACTCTTATTATTCAATTTGCTTGTGCTCCTTCATTATCAGATGCTGCCACTGAAGCTAAAACTTTAATTGCATGTTTAGACAAACCCATTGTCATCTAAAAATGAAAAGGGGTGGGGGGAAGGTCAATGTTTAAGAGGCAATTGCAAGGAATTTAGCATGTCTCTTAAGGACAAGCTCTGAGTTTGAGGAAAGACATAACCTTATTTTTCTCGTTTTGGCATGACGCTGTCTGACAACTGCAGTTTGAAAGTACAGTGTCGGAACTTCTTGAGGCAGATGCTGAGAGCAGAGTCCAGTTGTCCTAGGAGTTTATTTCAGAATAAACATTTTTTGTTACTGTTGTAAGTGAAGGATAGTCTTGTGTTCTTGCTGGAAAGAATATTGCACGGAGGTGGTTCAGCTCATGTATATCTGATAAGAAACTATAGTAGTTTTTTATTTTATTTTGAGACGTTAAGTGAATTTTCTTAGTTGCATCCTTGCTGATGGCGTAACTACTCAAACAACTGGTTTACAGCAGTATGTTGTGAGTTGTCACATATGAAATGATAATGATGCCAAATCTTGCATTGTGGTCTGAATTTTCTTTCTTTAGTTTCCTGCTTGCCAAAGCAAATTCTTTTCTCTTTGCCCTTTTGCACAGAGGAAAACAAAACTAAGCACCATGAAACATCATGTAATAATATGAAAAAGGGAGAAAAAAAATTAACTGAACTATTTGAATATATTTGAAAGAGTCTCTTTAATTTAGCAGATCTTATCTTTTCTTTATCTTTGTCCTCTGCAGCTTATGATTAGACCTAGCGCTGGGGTAAGCTCTCTGCAAACAGTCTACTGAAAAAAACTGAACCACTTGGGTAGAAAAGAGGAGGTGCCACAGTTACCTGCCGACAGGAATTGTTTGGTTTACAATTGCTGTACCTGCATTTGGGGTAAAAATGTGCCAGTTTAGCAGCTATTTCTGTGTGGTTTACTTTCATGCATTCTCCAGATATTTCCTACCTATTAGTCATGGTTCAGGTTTGGTAGTTTAACTCTCATGGTGTTGACTCTCTTACCCAGTAAGAAGGCTGAAATACCCTCAGCGAAGAGGCGGCGTTTATTGTACCTACAATACCTCTTCATGTGTGCCTGATGCACATGTGAACACATGCAAAAGGAAGAAGTGTGATTTCTCAACACCTATGTGAATAAAAATCCTGTCTCTACGGATGTGAAAACTGTGCAGACTGGTCCACAGGCAAGAGTGGCTTAATGAGCGTGTCTGTGAAGTGGCAGATACGTGCCCCAGCTGAGGAAAAAACAATTGGGAAATTCAAACAGGTGTGCTCAGGAGAGTTTAAGCTACAAAAAGTCATTTCATGGATACACGTTTGGGTGTGTGTATGTGTTTTGTTTTGTTTCCTTTTTGCCATTTTTAGGGCATCCTTTGGCACGAAGGAATGGGGGACCTCTTTCAGTTGCGAGCCACGAGCACACCTCCCTCCTCGCTCCATCAACGTCTTTTAGAAAGCGTATTTTTGGAATTGGCGCAAAGCTCTTGCCTCTCTTCACCTTCTACCTACCAATCCCGTGCTTTTTTGTCACTCACGTTTCTGTTTAGCGAGTTTACCGCATTCCCCACTTTTGGCCATCTGGCCATACAGAAGGCCTTGAAGAAAGCGTTCCAGATACGGAGATGCCTGACAGGGCTTCTCTGGCTGGTAGTGTTCAGATTGTGTTTGGTGCCTGGTGTGAAGCAGGGGTCAGGTGTAAGGAGTAATTCATCAACCACACACTGATTTCAGGCTGCATTTCCAACCATCTGCAGCTTGGATTGCTGCCAGAGCTCAAAAGTCTAGCTGGAGCCCATGTGATCGTGCCAAAGTAAAGGCAAACACTTGCAAATAGAGAAATGCATTTCGAGGAATGAAGTTCGTTCGCACTTTGCCCCTGTTTGATTCAATACGTCACAGTGTGTTTTAAATGCCTCCGAGAGTTGCCCGAAAGAAATATGAATTTGTTTAAATGCCATTTAAAAATATTTAAGCCTGGCTGTAATTTTGACAGCAATATTAATATCTAACTCTAGGATTTTGCCAGTTGCTTTAAACAATAAGGAAGGTAAAAGTTACGTTCTTCTGAAAAATGCAGAAATAGATGAACTCGTTTGTTTTCCATTTGTTTGCCATTTATCTTTACATGCGTGGATAAAAATACTTTTGCTGCTGTAAGGGACACCATGATATATATTAAAATAATGTTGAATCTCTTAGTTGATTTTCCTTTCATGTGTTGTCTCAATGCAAGTCAGTTTAAATTAAAAAAACAAACAAAAAAACCAACTCTGGGAAAGGAAGGTTCGAACTTTCACTCTTTTGAACATTTGTGTATTACTGTATGCTATGGAGATTTATTTTGCAAGCATATATTTTACTTCCAAACAAAAGATGGAAGTTGCAAGCATTTGCCAGATTAGGCTACATAGATCCTGCTGTGGCAAATGCTGTGTGTTAATAGTTATAATTTAGAATACCTTATACAAGGTGCACCTTCAAAAGGAAAGTACAATGCTTCAGAACTGGACTGGTTTGGTTTTTACTGCATGGGGGCCTTTCAAAGTAAGCCTGATGATATATTCGCGCTTTAATTCAAGCATCTTGGTAAAAATCATCAGACTGTCAGTTCCTAAATTTCCATGAATTAAAAACCAGATAAGAAAAGATGTGTTCCAAGTAGGATGCCTGAGTTCATTTCAGGTCTTGCTGTAAGTAGCCTGGATAGTGTTCTCTTTGCATATAACTGCAAGCAGGGTTTTTTAATTATTACTTTTCTTGGTGTGGGGGGAAGTGGGTTTGTCGCTATCTATACTCCAGGCAGGGACTTTGAGTTCACTTGCAAACAAGCCCATTCCAGAGTGTCCAGGAAGAGAAGCAGATTTTTTAAAAATGAGTGGGCTGTTTTTTTTTTTTTTTCTTTCTGTTTTGTTTTTCTTGAAGAAAAGTCTTTTAATGTTAGAAATTTTATGTAGAGGAAAATGGTTGATGTGTCTCCAGAACTTGCTTCCAGTGCTGCATTAAAATTGTGTTTTGTAACAGTCTCATCAGCTACAGCTGTATGTGATTAAATAGTGTAATATCAAAAGCATGTGTGAATAAGAGCTTTTATGATATAGTTGTTCCATACCAAAGACTGCAGATGGGCAGAGAAGGGAGACAGAGATTTACTCAGATATTGTCACAGCCTATATTGTGAGTGTTTGTGTAGTGATGTTTTGCAATTGCTTTCCCACTCGTGTGGGCAAGATTGAGTGATGGAGGAAAGTTTAGAAGTAAACACTTTTACACAGAGCGCTACTCTAACTATGCAGGGTATCGGCCTGAGAATGGTGTTTACTGATGCAGAATGACATACCAATATTTTAAGTAGCTGATTAACAATAATATTATTGAGTAGAAGTTACAGCGAGAGGGATCTGTTCTGCTTCCCTTGAAAAATCAATGAAGGAGCTTCAGTTGTCTTCAGTAAGGCAGAATCAGGCCCACAAAGCACATACTGTTCTCCAAGGCAAAACCAGGACAGCTGAACAAAATGCAGGTTTAAAACAAAACAAACAAACAAAAAAGATTACAAAAGAAACAAGAATTGTCTATCAAAATGATTCTACATTGTACAGGTGGGTGAGGACATGTCTTATCTGATATTTAACAGCATTTTGGGTTTTCTGTGGCTATAATTTCTATTTAACATTATTTATTCTGATTTATAATTTTAGAGACTGAGCAGCAAAAAACCAGATGCTCTGTCTTTCTGTCTGTTTCTTTCTCTGTCACAGTTGAGATATGATTTATACGTAGTGGAAGTCTAATTGCCATGGGAGACGTCTCGCATGGAGCCCAGTGCTTGTAATGAAGATTAGCAATTTCTGTGAGAGAGTGAGAGTGGTTAATTCACAAAAAGTAAAGGGCAGAGCAGAGAGCCGGTTTTGCTTTTATTTATGTAACTCTTCAGATAAAAATACTGTGTAGCCTCTTTGAAATTTGAAACAAGTCAGTTTTCTGTGTAGGTCTTCTCTGAGGATACAGTGTTTTTAAACGGAGAAGTGAAGCAAAGGTTGCTTGTCCTAGCTGGAGTTGGAGATTGGAGGCTGCTGCTGAATTCCTCAGCCATACCATCTTTTTGATTTTGTTGGTTTACAGCAAAGTCTTAATCTCTTCTCCTAGAAGTTTTTATTAGCTGAAAAGACTTTTCAGGCCTGACACGGCCAAATAAGAGAAAAAGATTATTTTCCCTACTTTTGGATGCAAGGCTTTTTTTTTTTCCTTTCTTTCTTCTTGTCTTCCTTGTTTGTTTCTGTGCGTGCTTGCTTGCAGCCACGGTGGGAATAAATTCCCTCTCTGCTTATTTGTTGTAAAGTCAACTTCAGGATCAGACATGATCATTTATTTAAAAAGTAAATATTTACATTTTTAAGTGTTTCATTTGTGGTAAATTTATGCAGATGAAATTGTTTGGACAGATTTTCTGTAAGGGTTCCTCTGTTAATTGTATTGACTTCATTCAGATGCAAATGAATGAAATAAACCACCTGACTTACATAGATCATAGTAGAAGCCCGAAGACGCATAAGATTGCATGTTTACGATGTAAAGCTCTCTGACACTTTGTTCCTCATTGGTGTCTCCATGACACATGTTTTATGGATGGTACCATGTGGTTGGTGATGATTTATGGGCTGTCATGTAGTGGAAGTGATGTCACTCCTGTGTGATTCAAATTTATTCAAGAAGAAAAGTTGTTGAACAGATTTGTATTCCCCCCCGCCCAAGTATAAATCAAGCAGCAGTTTGTTCTTATTCTGTGAGTTTGCATTAATAGACTAAATGCTGAAGCTGCACTTAAATACTCCGCTTACTCCGCTGCGGAGCGTGGCAGAGAAGAGTGGGAGAGTCTTACGGGTGGACCGGCATGATGTTGTTTTATTTAACTGATTGCTCATTTGGCTTCTGTCCCGTTCCCTTCCCCACCCCCTTTCACAGCCCTTCCTCTGCCCAGCTATATTTAGAGACCAGCCAGGCTGAGCCATTCAAAGTTCAGTATCGACGCTGCGCGGGAGCCTGACCTTTCCGCGTGTGGCCTCGCGCCGACGGGAGGCAGCAGGGCTGGATCAACCCTCGAGTCCCGTTTGACTTGCTTGCGAGAAACTCTCTGGTTATTTGAAACAACATGCGATGTGATCTGGTTGCCTTCCTGGGTGAGAAGCTGGCAACCCTCGCCCCAGGGTTACCGGAGGGCGAGAGGCAGATTGAAGATGCGGTAGATAGGGCAGAGGGCTGCTCTGGACGTGCGGTGCCAGAGCTGGCAAAACCTTGAGGCGGTGCATTGGTGACCTGCGAGATCAAGGGAGACTAGGGGACTTGAGACGGAGGCGTTTCGCCAGGGGAGGAGATGAGGGAGCCTAGTGTACCGCTACATCACAAAAGGTTTTTAAAGCTAGGTATCCATAGTTACAGCAGGAGAGTTAAAATCTAGATTTCAGGGACTCACCTGGTGTAATGTCCTCCTTCCCGTTAAAGAAGAAAGTATTTGGCAGTTCGTAAAGCTGGAATGATGTGCCTGTGTGAATTCCCTGGTGCTCGGAGAACTGCGTGTTTAAAGTTTGCTCTATTTTTCCCTCTTGTTCTAATTTTTCCGGCTGTGGAAAAAAAAAAAGGCATTGCAATTCTTAGCCATATAAGGGACTTGTTAGTTTCTTTATGTGGTTGGGAATTGTTTCTCCTTTTGGTCTTCAAAGGCTGTTGCTGCTGAGTTTGCTTTAAAGGGAAGGAACTACTTCTTGCTTAGAAAAAGGCTGCAATCCTTATTTCTTCTTTCTCACATCTCTCTGACCTTTTACTGGGGGACATGCATATAAATAAATTCTGCTTGTTGGTATCGTGCAAGTTGATGGATGCTCTTACGAAGAGAGGAGCATAATGGGAAATGCAGTCTTCATTTCTGTTCTCATTTTATAGCGATGAATTTGGTTTGGTGCCAGTTAGTAAGTACATGACCTTTTCCCTACAGGGGGTGTCAGAGCTGTGTTAGTGATCTCTCGTTTCAGCTTTTAACAAACTATGAAATATTAAAAATGAATTAGGTCACTTGGAGCTTGGCTAATATGTCTGTGATGCAGGATGGTGATTTCATATTAATGAAGCATAACACACAGCTTAAAATACAAAATTCAGATTTTTCTGAACACACAAACAGCAGGGACGCATCACTTTTAAGTCAGAATATTTTATCTTGAAAATGTTATCTGTTTAAGACAAACCAAACAAAGATGATGTTATCAGCAGCATTCGTGTAGTGTTCATTCCAGAAAATTGTATCTGCCTTTCAGCCTAATTAGAGCTAAGTTTTTCAGTGTATTTACTTTAAGATCAAAACTGCCAACAAGACTTCTTTTAGTATCAGCTGAGATGTGTCTACACAGCTGTCGATGTTCTGCTTAGCTGATACGCACAAACCGATAATCTACCATATGTAACTGAACGGTATAATATATACTTGTTTCGTGTGCATATGACACTTCTGAAATTGTTTAGCGGAAGGGAGACTGGTGATGAAAAGAGCTGTGAACGGTACAATGAATAAGGTAAAGAATAGGACTGGTAGCTCTTACACAAGTCCCTGCCTGGTTTTGCATTCATGAAAACTGCCTTTAATACCGCTCTATACCTGAAAGACATCAGAAAAGAGTCAGAGGCACTGCAGTCCTTCAGATGTTTGACAAAGCGTACGGTAGGACTTGGTAAGCTGAATGCTTTACCGAGGCTGTATTAAGACAACGTTTACTGTGTCAAGGTAGAGCTGCACTAAGTACTGTTAAACAATCCTTCGTGAAAACAAGCATAAAGCAGACGTATTGCTGTGGCCTTTAGCAAAGCAGCTGGGAGCTTTCTGCATGGGAGAGCATCGCACTCGCTGGATTTCGTGTTTGTGCTCTTTGTGTCTCTTTGGAGCTTTTACATCCTAAAGAAACACAGGGGTTGATCCAAATATTTCCAGTAAAAGTGTCCTTTTCGGTGGCGCTTTTACTATGGGTGCCGGCTGGTGGTACAAGATGGGGTAATAATAAATCTGGCTGGTATGGTGACTCCAGGATGGCAGTAGTGGTATATGGTGATCCCACCTGTCTGTCGTTGCCTCGCAGGTACAGGTGTGCAATGCACTGAGTCATCTTGAATTTTGAGATTATGGCTATAATTCCCGTCTCAAGAAACAGCCGTGAGAAAGCTGTAGGCTACTGGCCCGCCAGGACACACTTGTTATCTGTGTGATTTAGAAGCCTTGCTGGCCACTCAGTTTCTGCTTTATATCTCTGCCATTTTACAAAATCACTGTAATTGTATACAGTTGTCCCTGCGCAACGTGCAATTTCCTGTAGTTTGAAAAGCTTTCAGCATAAGATTGTCTAAACTTAATAGCATAAACATTAATTTACTGTGTTAGATGGGTTATTGGGTGTTTTTAGCATGCATAAGTCTGGCAATAATTGTGCTGGACAGAAGAAATAAGTTTTGTTTCCTTCGCTTTCTGCCCTGCTTTTACTTAAATGGATCCCTGGTGATGGTAATACTTAGCATGTAGCAGTCATTTCAATTTTCAGTGGGCTGTATAAACATTAACTAATCTTCAGAGCCCATTCTGAGAGGTGCCTTAAACACCTTATTTGCTCATGTAATGGCTGCATGCAAATAACGGCCTCGGCCTCCAGAAGCCTATGCCGGATTATTGAGAGTTTGGGGATAGACTCTTGTACCATCCACACCTTCTCTTTTTGGGCAGAACCTGGAGGTGGGGAATGTTGTTGCTGCTTTATGAGCAAATGCAGTGTGTGAGTGGTATAAGAGTGGAGGCGAAGCTGGGAAAATAAAGGGGAAACATTTGCAGAAGGTGGCATGTTAATCTCTGGTTATCAAGAAGTGCTGAGTACCCACAGCTCCAACAGATGAGCCTTTCTGTGGGGAGGAGGAGAAATGGAGCAGGGTAAAAGAATGCACTTTCTAGAGGAGAGGAATTCCCCGTTGTTTCAGTGTTGGGGAAGGTGGTTGTCTGCAGTCCTACTAAGGCGCCCAGGTGAAAAGGACGTTTGTGGTGTGTGACCAGTGATATGAGGGGCAGATCAGGGCCCAGCTTGCACTGTTGTAGAGGTTCAAACAGTGCTTGGCCCAAATTTTTCCAGAAGACATTAAAAACTTAGTGGACACCTGGATAAGGATGCAAAGGACTACTTTGTCCTTCCGAGTAACAGAGGGAAAAACTCTTTCAAACAGTGCCGGCGCACAGCCCCCAGCCTCGCTGGCCCTTGCGGAGCCTCCTGTCAGGTGCTGATGGGAATGGTATTCAAAACGATTGTCACGATTTGATCAACATCATGTAAGGACTGGTCTGTGCTCGAGTCCTTCAGGATAATTTTTCCAATCTACAGCACCCTGTTAATCAGCACGGGAATAGCAAAGAAGTTATTTATGGGTAGATGTTAGCTAAATAGTAGTTGATACAGATTCGTCAGAGCCAACTGGCTTTGGTTTTCTCATGCCCAATGCTGTGTGTCTTGCCAGGACTTATTTTAGATTTTTTGTTGTCATTACTTTTTTTTATTCCTCTCATCTTGGCTTGTAACATTATCATATGTGCTTCCCTTACTGTTGTGTTGGAAGTAGTTGCGTTTTTAAAAATTACGGCTTGTTTGACTCCAAGGTACATTGTGAAATGGATGATACTCCTGATGCTGATAACTTCTTGTGTCCCAAGGGTTTTGTTTTAAATATGTGAAAACACTATAAACGAGGGTGGATTATTGGTGTTTTAAAAGCAGAACAAGGAACTGTGCCAATGGCCGCAAAGATGTAGATTGTGATTTTACAATGTGTGTTGAGGAATGAAGTATGACTGCCATGCTCCAACAACAGCCGACGAAGTAGACTGCATTTATGCTTCATCTCTCCTGGTCTTTTAGCAAGGGAGTAAATTATTAGTTGTTTATTATTTCTTAACCTTCAGTGGGTGACTTCCTTTCTGTGCTAGTCAGCTGTTCTGGGGTAGAGATACGTGAATTTTATTTCCTTCCTCCTCTTTCCCACATTCTCATTTGCTCTCAGGAGAGATTGTCAGGTAAGTTCGTGCCTTCTTTTTAACCAGCCCCAGAGGCAAAGAGGCGATCTGATGCTTAGGTGACAAGGACAGACCTTGAAAAGGCTGAGGCATGAGGTGTGGGCACCATTAGCACGAAATGAATGGAAGGAAAGCCAGAAGCCTTATTTTTATTCTATGATTTGTCCATCTTTTGTGATTTAGCAAATCTACCTCTTTACCATTTTCTCTCAGTTTTGGATTTTTTTTCCCTTGTTTTTTTTTTTCCCCTCATCCTTTTAAGAGCTCTTCTGGTTCTCATTTTTCTTTCACCTAATGCTTATGTGTATGTCAAGGTGCTTGTTCTGCTATTTGACCATCACAACTTTTTTTTTTTAATATAGATGTTGTAATTGTATTTCCTAAGCCAGTCGTACTCTTCCCCTCTTTATTTTTTTTTGATGGTGTTTTACTGTTTGCAGACCGCCTCTGACTGTGCAGTTCTGTTGTGCTGAGCTGCATACAAAACCAGGGTAAGAGATAGTCCCTGCTTGCAAGAGTTTATGAGC
Organism: Fulmarus glacialis; assembly: GCF_000690835.1. NCBI lineage: Eukaryota > Metazoa > Chordata > Aves > Procellariiformes > Procellariidae > Fulmarus > Fulmarus glacialis. The sequence continues at coordinate 12,841 of NW_009219075.1, forward strand.
AATGTAAATAAGGCAGGCTCGCAAAGGTGGGTAGGAACAGAAGCGGAGAGAAGTGAAGTGCCTGGTGGGAGGTTGCATTGCAGAGCAGTGCCAGGACCTGGATGGTAGATGGTAACTAGTGTCTGTTGTTTACCCGTATACTGTGTGCTACTCCATCACCTTGGGAATGAGTCACTTTACCTTCCCAGTTCACGCATTGCTAATTTTTTTCATTTTCTTTGCTAATATTTAGGGTTGCAGTTGCACGCATTCAGTTCACAATTACCTTTATGCTTTCCCGGGCTTTGTCTGGGCTTTGTTTTCTCCACCTTTGCTGTTTGGCGGCCATTGTCCCACGTGTTGCTGTCTGGCAGATTTCGGGTGTTGGCAGCAAAGTGAAGGAAGCTGCGGTGCGCTTCTCTGGAGGTGCCTGTGTTGGTATGCTGGCACTTCAAAAATAAAGTCTTAGCTGATGTTGCTGGCTGGCTTCATGAGGAATGAAATGGAACTGGACAAAAGAGCAAAGCAGTCGAGGTCAGTGTGAGACAGCAAGTCTATTCCCAGCAGGTGAGAGCTCTAGAAATACCATTGCGACGGCTGGGGGCTCGCGCTCTGTGAGGATTAGAGTTGGTATTTTTTCATACTTGCTTCCCATTTCGCTAGGGCTGTAATGTTGCAGGAGAGCTATGTTTCCTACAACTGTTCAGTGCTTTTAAAAAGTAAATACTGTGGGGGAAAGGGATGCATATGTCTTGCACTTCAGCAAGTTGGCTGCTGATAAATGTTAGGCTGAAATTTCAAAGGGACAGTGCTACGTACAGTAGCTTCAGGCCTCAGAGTCAGAAGTGCTGGTCACCTGCAGCTCCTATTAACTTCAACTAGAACCGTATGTACTTTGCACTTTTGAAGACCGGGAGCTCCTTAGGGCTTAAATGTTACCTTTTTTTTTTAATAGCAGTTACAAACTGACAGGGAAATCTTCTCTCACGAGAGAAGATTATTGTATTTTTCTTGGGGGGG
>NW_009219076.1:0-17367 GCF_000690835.1 Fulmarus glacialis
CCACTGCCAAGAGAAGGGAGTATTGGCACAGCTCTCAGCCTGGTCCCTGCCCACGTGTTGCAGAGTCACGGTTTGAGAGAAAATCCCACAGATGTTTTTTTGTTGCCACGCTCAGCCCTGCTTCTTCGCCTGGGTGCTTTTCTGCTTCCACGTATCTGGTCTGGAGCATGGCAAGCAAAAGGGGGAATCTCTGACTCATACATTTGCTTGTTTTCTCTCCCGTGTTCATGTTTAGTGTTGAGCAATTTAAAAATTGACTTTACAAAACAGTGAATTTTTTTTTTCAAGTACATTCTACTAGTTTGTTCTTGTGTTGCTTTTATACTCCCCTTTATGCACGCATGCAAGTAACCCAAGTTCTTCCAGCACAAATGCTCATGAAAAGTGAATTTCAAGAGTGCATCTGTAAATATTAAACCCGCATTTTAAAGGGGCATGTGCTACACATGACAGAGGTATTTGCATGGTCATCCACTGTAGGATCAGAAACAATTCCTCAAGACTTATTTAAACGCTTACCACTATTTGAATAGCAAATACCAGTTTTTGAATGCACACAGGGAACATTTGTGATTGATATGTAGCATTAAAAACAGTGCACAAAGAAAAAAATGAGGCAAGCCTCTTCAAACAGTGAATGCCCTTGAAGACATCAGGACCTCCTCATGCATATTCAGTTCGGGGGAAAAAGGGTAAATCCGTTACATAAATTACCTGTTGCAGATTCTTTGCTCCGTTCCACCCATTTGCAGTGGGAAGCGCAGACTGAAGCAGGGGAGCGACGTTAGACCTGGTGGAGTTGCAAAGGAGATCAGGAGCCAGCAGCAGCAGCTTCCCTGTTTCAGAGCCAGCAGGAGGGTGCAGTGCTTGCCCCTGTGATGTTTTAATGATGGGCCTGGTAAGACCCATCAGTATGGAGAGCGTAAGGACACAAGACCTAAGAGCTAAGGACCAGGGTAAGAGCTACTGAAACTCTCTGTAAGGGAAGAAGGTTATGAGGAATGGAAAATCCTGCCAAAACTCCAACCAGACAAAAAAGCAGATCTAGCCGAGTCTGAGCAAGGAGCATTTGTGTGGGTGTTGGGACCTGTCAAAAACAAAATAGGGAAACGGATATAAGAAGCAACAATCCAATCTATTCTGATCCATTTTTATTTATATACTGCTGATGGAAAGCCCTCCAAATGTTTTCTGCTGCTTGGATAAAAATCCAATTCAATGAGTTTATAAAATTCAAGAGAAAGCAAGAGGTGATGGCAGACTGACACAGCTCCTTCCCATGTCCCCCTGCCAGCCACCCCGAGGAAGAGGAGCCAGCAGGTTTGCAAAATCCATCCTTAAAAGGCAAAAAGAGAACTCGCACAGAGAGAGAAAGGGAAGACAGTGAATCTTAGGCCAGGCGGGCAAAGAGGTGACGGAGCAGCAGGGGTACAGTGAGCCCCACGTGAGAAGTGATAGCGAGGTAGCAGCGGACTGGACAAAGCACCAAAGCACCAGGAAGACGCTGGTAGAAGGCAAGAGGCTGTAAATCGTAGTGAACTCCTGTGTAACCTTGTCATTTATCAACCTGTGCAGACAAGACCTATCTAACCGGGCACAAGTAGGTGTTAGTAACAGCAGAGGAAGAGTCTGGCGGCAAGTCAGGAGAGCAGCTGCTTAACATAGTGTTTAATTCAACTGCAGAGGCACTAGTCTCCGGCTGGCTGCACGTCTCAGCCCATGCAACTGGCTAGTGGAGACCGAGCGACACCATTTCTAGCCAGTGGAATAATGGACACAATTTCTTCTCTCTCCATGCCAGTGGAATAATGGACACAATTTCTTCTCTCTCCAGAACAATGTTTACTGGCTACATTTCATGACCTTTCACTGGCTCATTTTGAGTGGTCCTGAGAACAGGATCTTCTTACTTAAGCAAGGGCTGCTCTCGGGGAGCTGACTGGCAGCTGTGGCCGCCAAGCTCACTCTGCCACTGCTTTGCATTGGCAAGTTCCAGCCAACAAAAATAAAATCATGCACAGTATTTTTCTCCCCTAACAAAAGGAGCACTACTACCCGCTGTGCGCACGTACAGGAAGATTTAGACGGAGGTCCTTCTTCCCATGCAGTCAGCAAGACATGATTTTTCATAGGGTGCAAAAAGCAGTACCTCGTGGTGTGCCAAGTCATGCATGACAGCATGGCAGAGGCTTTGCAGTTAGGAAACGCGCTAATTGCTGGTTTGGAAAATGCCTTCTGGCTTTCCCAGAACCATTGCCCAAGTCGATACCAATGGGAAACAGTAGTTCGGGGGGGCTGCAGAGAGATCCTGTTTATGTGTGGTGGCACTGCCACTTTCAGTCACTTCGTTCTGCAGTGGCAAGGTAGTGACCTGGACTCCCCCTCAGTCAGAACCTGCTTTTGCCCTTGGCCCGCTGAATAAATGAAGCCAGATGTTTGCACCGGTCTTCTTGGGGGCTGCGCGGAGGCTTTGGTATCATTTGCCGGCATAATCCATTGTGAGCAACTGTCTGATCCAGAGCAGCTCAGGGCACGTCAGGTTTTCTGTGCTTTTGCATGCCACTCTCTGGCTAACTGTCTAGAGTGCTTATTCTGTCTGTTAGCTTTTCCATCACTGCAATATTCAAGCGCTTCCACCGTGTCCAGAACCCTTGCATAAAGACCTTTTTTTCCTGTAGGCTAGGCACATTGCAATTATCTATATGCAAACTGATCACTCATCTGTTGTTGTGCACAGCCACAAATTCATGTGCAAGAGCCAACCCTTTTAGATTCACACTATATTTGAACTCATTTTCACTTTTCTGAAACTGCATTTTCCCACCAGAGTGCTTTTTCTCAAGTAAAAAAAAGCAAATCAACAAACCCAACCTTCAAAACATTAAATTAATTCGCTCTTTCTCTTGCTGCAGTATCTTTTACTGAGCAAAGTCACCTTGGGCAAGTAATTAGTGCCTCACTTTCCTCACTAGAATAATGAAAACAATAATATTTTTCCATCTTTGATATCTTTAGGATGGAAAATGTTGCTACTTGTTATTTATTATAAGGTTTTACACCAAAATTTAATAACATAAAACTCAGAACCTGAAGGGAAAATGTAAAAAGCGAAGGTGAGGAGAATACAGAGTGCTGCTGTGGTTGTGTGTTTTGAAGATGCTGGAAATTTCTTGTAGTCTGTTGAATAGTGTTTGTCAAACGTTCAGGCAGAGCTGGCTGAGTCGCTTTTGCACAAGGTCAGGAGAGGGCTGGAAAACAGATCAGATCTTACTCCAGACATCCCTCTCGTTTTGCAGTTTTTCAGATCTGAGGAATGTTTTGCTATTGCAGTTGGAAGTAGGGTTGAGCTCACCTAACATTTAGAAGTGTTTGGACCTCAGGTTTTGCTTCAGATCTGATTGTAATGTTTTGCTTGTAGGGTTGCCTTAGAAGAACAGGCAGGATCCTCCTTGAACATCTGTCCCTTGTTCTGTGTCTGGTGACAATTAGCACCTCCTCTGAGTGCACACTAGCGATCAGTATATGCTCACAGGATGTTGAAACAAGGCATAAGGTCTCCATCCCAAGTGTTAGCTATGAATTCCAAAATGCCATTCTTAGCATTGCATCCACACAGTTCTGCATACTCACAGTAATTGCCTTTGTTGACTTAAAAAAAAAAAAAGAAAAAAATTAATGTTTATGAAATAATGGTACATATGAGGGAAAAAAGGTAACAAAAAATAGACAAGAGAGTAGAAACTCCCTGGAGTGGAGCACAGACGAGGACGGCATTTCATGCGCATTCTTTTATTCTGTGGCTCCTTCCCACATCCCAACAGCACCCCCAGCTCTGTGAGTCCTGAGCAGGGCTGACCTCGCTGAACACGTGAGATCTGACGAGAGCACAGCACACAGCAGTATGGCTGCAGGCTAATGCTTTTATTTTTGTAACTGTGTATTCCTAAGAGCATGGTAACAGGAGTTAGGGATCAAATCCATGCTTCTTGCATAACTGAACAGAGTATTCCCGCTAGGCTACCTGGCAAGAGATCAAACATCCCATACCAGGCCTTTAAAAAAAATAAAGGAAAGAGGGAAATACTAAGAACAGCCTTGGCTGTAGGAGAAAAGCAACAAGTATTCTAAGGTGTCCACATAACCATGCTCCTAACAGGAACAAATTACTTGTTTAATTTTAAAGTCAACACATAGAAGACTTACTGCAACACTTTCAAACATCCAACTATTCGCCATGCAATCCCAGTTACCATTGCGTATTCAAACCAGAACCCAGCTATCCAAACCTTCTCCGCTTTGTTTCAGAGATGAATCCCATTGCTGAGCCATTCTTTCATTGCTGTAATAAACTTAGGAGTTGTCACGAACTGACTAATCGCCCTCTGCCATGTGAAGAGGACATTAACCCAAGGATGAAGGAACCAGCTACAACTACCACCTACCGTCGTAGCAAGTCATCATGAACATCATTCTTCTTTTGATTCTGACCACCTCCATTAAGTTCCTTTAGAACAATGTGGGTGCTAAATATTTGACCTTGTTTCAAAGTTTAATTTTTTTTTGCCATTCTGAAACGTTCAAATAAATGTCAGCATTCTGATGAAAATTCACTGCACTCCCTACCCAGCTTTGGACATGCCTTTTTTTTTAATCTCCTGGTCTTTTAATTCCTAAAGGAAGAAAAAAAAAAGAGATGGAATTTTCAAGAACATTTCTTCCTTTTTTAAAAATACATCTTTTAAAAATTCATATTTTTCAAATCACGTATATTTAAACCAGGAACTTTTAATAGTTTCCTATATTAGCTTCAATGTTTTTAAATGTACATTTTAATGCTTCAAGACATAAGTCATTGCTGGATGCAAATTAAGGGATTTTTGAATATATCTGGAAAGTTAATAAAAAGAGAAGCATGAAAAGAGATGCAAGACCCTACATTAAAGATTAGTGTTAAATATAACTGGAGAGAGAGAAAGATGTTCTATTAAAAGCCTACTGAAAATATTAGTGTGTATTAAGAGCCTACTGACAAATGCTTGTCTAAATTAGTGACAGCAGGACACTCTATAGATTTTAGGACAGTCTGTTTCCAAACAGAATAATGAGGGGCGAAAGCAAAAAGGAAAAAAAAAAAGGAAGCTTTCATGAAAGAATTCATTTTAATTATTGTCACCATCAATTAGGACTCAGTCCTGAACCATTTAATTGTACTTTTGACATTGCCTCCTCGAAGCGTATTTCAGAAAATGAAGTAATACGCAGTAAAGAAAAATTTGCACTGAAAAAATTCCTTTAATAAAAGCTTGTTCCTGCAGAGCTAGTTTCAAGCTGGAAACAATTTTTCATCTTTTCAAATATAAAAACTAAATAACAGAAGTCAATATTCCCTGGGAATGAGACTCACCCCTGTGAGAAGAAGTTCATCCAAACTCTTTGCTGTCAATGGCAAGCTCCTATTTTAGGATTTAAGTGGGTGTTCAAATGGCTGGGTTGTGTGAATAATTGATTATTTGATTCAGTTGTTGAACCAAAAAAATTAAACTCTGCTTTTTTCTAAAGTCAACCCCAAAATCCTGTTTTCAGTGTGTTTGGTAAATAATAAAAACTCCATAGTTTTAGGGTAAATTACTTGCTATTTGTTTGGTTGGGACCAACTTTAGTTCTGCCATTTTTTTCCAGGTAAAGCAAAGGAATAGATTCATTGAGGAGCCTAGGCATCACCTTCAGAGATGTTTTTCCAATTTCTACTCAACTGGAAATCTAGTGAAAAATTGAAATTCTTACCTGAAATATTTTCTTTCTGAATGAACAGTGAAATACATGTTAAACATTTCCAGAGACGTTATTACTCTTGCATTTCAATCTTTCAAATGCTTTCTATTGCTGTTAAGTATTCACATGAAGTTATTTCATTTCAAAGCTTACCATATAAGGCTATTATAATTCCTCTGTGCTGCAGGCCAAATTTCCTGGTGGTCTTTAAAATTATGCCATATTAACTGCCTTGTAATAACTGTATACCAAGGTGCCATGTTAATTTCACAAGATTTTTCTCTAGAAACATGTATTTATTTTGCATCTGTATTATAACATCAGGTCCCTACTTAATTCTGTTTCTAAGACCTACAGATACAATCTTCCTTTTCATTTACAAAGCAGTAGGATATATATCTCCCACTTCAGCCTTTAATTCCCCCTTCCATTTTAGAGAGAGGCAAAAATAATACTGTGTGCAACACAACATCCGTTTTAACAGTGTCTTTGTCATTGTTTCATAATAAAACCAATGCATTTATTCAATAAATATTTCTAATAGTACTTCTATGTGCTAGATAAACTGCATAGCTCATTCTTTAAAAAATAGTAAAGTTAAGCATCAATAAATAACTACTCCAGGTTTTATTTTTTTCCCTGTTCTTGGGAGAAGAAAAAGGGCCTAGCAAAAAAAACCACCCTCAAAACTGGGGAGTTTCATACGAACTGGAGACCAGGAAAGGGCCTTATGCTCCACTGTTAAAGCCTCTTCCCTGAGAATTGGGCTACATTTGTGCACCTCTGTGGCATGTGACATCGTTCTCTCATGGTCCATATGAGCATCCTGAGCAGGAGCTGCTGAACAGAGGGATGGTACCTGGGTGATGGTGTAGGACTCCCCTCTGTCCCTACCACCTTATGACTTCATCTAGGACATCCAAACAATTTGTTTAAAAATACTTCGAAAAGAAGCATTTCGTCATTCCTATAATGTTGTCCTCATTGTTTTAAATGTCCAAAATGTTCAGTGAGTGCATCTCAAATTCACAAATAATTTTGCATTGACTGAATGTTTATTTTGACAAATAAACAATTTATGACAAACAATTCACTACGTCCATTTCAACATGGCCTTCGGTAGTAGGTGAGCACATCCACTAAAACGAACCAGGAACCAAGAATTTTCAGAGGGAGGGAAGACAGGACCACAGCCAAGCTCCTAACCTCTCAGCTCAGGCTCAGCTTCAGTCAACAACAAAAGATGTGTTCTCAGATCTATATGGATCGTGAATATGTCCTTGAATTTCCCGTTGAATGCAGAGAATCAGGGTTGAGCCCAGAAATCCCATAAGTTTGTTCGAGGGGGGCTCTCTATTTTTGTCCAAGTATTTTGCTGCCAGGCAGAGGTGCTGAGCTGGATTGCTAAAGACAAGCTGCATCCTGCTCTGAATGGTGAGACAGCACAGGTCTCCTCTGCCTGCAAAGCCTTGGGGTACTCCTGCCTTTAAAGTGGGCAGTTGTGGATGTGTCCGTGTACTGAGCGGGGGACTTACAGACTTGCCCTTTCCGGCGTGCAGGGAAGTAGGCTAAGCACAGAGATGGCCAGGACAGGTAAATCAAACAGCATTAGGAGCAAGAAGCTGGCTTGTAAGGAAAAGAGTCAAAGGGCTCGGGGACCTTCACAAAACAACTGCTGCAGGTGGGAAAGAATATCTGAAAGGATCCAAATATATAAACATAAAGGAAGAGGAGAATTTTCTGGGGTACCTCAAAATGAGTAAGTAGGACTTATCAGAAGGCAAATGAAAATATAAACCAGCTACAAGAATCTTTCTTAAAATTCAGACTGGCCTGGCAGTGATGGCACTAGCTCCAGTGGGGAGCAGGGGCAGCACCTACCTCTTACTGTGCTGACTAGTATTTACAGTTGAGAGCTCCTGATTTCATTTTAGGCTTTATTCCCTATAGTCATGCAAGCTGTGGCACAATATTCCACCTTGTCTCTATCACTGCAAAGTACTTCATATTCACCACCACCCCAGAACCACTAGAAAAGCAATGTAGACCTCCTGCAGGGTGAAATCTTGGCTGCTGCTGAAGTCAATGGGAGTTTTACTCTCTGACTTTGAAAGCCTGTAGTGAACCCTTGCCTTTAGCTCTACATAGCTCGACTCTTACCTGTAAGAGAGGGTTTTAATTTTTCAGGAGCCCACTGAACAAACAGTCTGCTGGCTACAGCATAGCTGTTTAAGCAGGACAAGTTCCAATCAGGGCTATCTACCAGTTCAGCTGAAGCAGCAGTGACACCACTGAAAGTGCCAGCAAGGTTGAAGAGGGTTAATTAGCATGGTGGGCGGTAAAAATGCCAGCAGTTGCCAGAACATCATCTCCACTTGGGCTCCCATCACAGTAACTCCCTGGATTTATCTGAACCAGCACTAGCAGTGATGAGGTGGTTTTTGCTCCTACTCCTCTTTGGAGACCCAGCGAGGACAGGCAGACTGTCACATTAGGAGTTCCTCCTTTCCCTCTTTGAATATATCAAAGGAGGCAGCAGGAGCTTGGCCTTGAGTATGCACCATTACCTTCACAGAAGGGAAGGAAATACAACAAATTAATGCCAAACCCAGTATTGTTTCAGTCACATTCGGTATTTTATAGGCCTGTTTTGTTCAGTTTGGTATAATACTGTTTATGTCCTGAAATCTATGCTGTGAAACATACAGAATGTCCATTATGGAAGAATTCCCACTGCTGATACAATCTCAGCCTCTCCATTTCCAGAAGCTTGGGACTGTACATCCATCACCTGCATGATGCAGTAGTGCCAGGTTTGCATTAAGAAACAACTGGTTTTTTTTAGCTCCTCCTGAAAATAAACTTTGGTTCACTTTTTAAACTGACTGGCTTCATTCTGCAACCACCAGAGTCAAAGAATAAATACTCTCACATTTTTTCATGACATCAAAACTCATGTCATATCAACAAATTGTTACCTGCATCTGAAAGACTGGCAAAAGGAGGTAAATGGTAACTGCAGGCGGATGCTCCAGCTAGACAGATTTTTGTGCTTGGCTTGAACCCACTGATTTCAAAATAAGGCCTCATGCACCTGCTTGCCTGGAGCAGCTTATGGGATTGGGGTCAGAACTGCAGCTACCAGGGGAAGCCTCTCCCTCAACCCTGCCTCCAGTTTTTTCTTACCATCATCATGCTTATATCATCTTTAGTAGCACTAATGCAGCCTGATCTCTCTAAACTATGTCATACTAGTAGAAGGAAAAAAAAAATGCTGGTCTGCTTTCTCCTTCTTTGTGCTCTCCTTTATTTTTTTTTTTTAATTTGTTAGGTATAATGACCTCTGTGAGAGTGCCAGATTTATTTTGGCAGATTTGCTGCTAATTCATATCTACTAGGACTGAAAGACATGATCTGAATTTGGGATGTCTCTCTATTAATAATCTGTTTGTTATCTTAATAAATATTTGTGAATCATTTATCTGACACAGATGACATGTTTATTATTACAAATATGCTTATTGGTCATGATTCCTATTGGTCTTTATTATTTTGGCCTGTTTTCATTTATCTGTAGGCAGCTCATGCTGTTCTATATATTCTGTCACAGTTGGTTGTGTTTTGCCTTTTTGTGCTGATCTCTGTAAAAAACACAGCATGTAAGAAATTAAAAAACAATGAGAATGTTTCCAAAATCATCACTCTACCACATCCGTCCAGAGGTAATTTAAATGTGTATGAAACAGAGTACAAACCTGAATAGATGAGAAGCTTTTAAACAAATCATAACTGAAGACATCGGCAAATAACTCTGGCTCCTTTAGGATCCAGACTGGAAACTACGACAGAGTCAATGGAAAGACTGGCGTTGTCTTTTGACCAAGCCCCAGTTACCTACGTGCTCCTGCATGGTGACATCTTTGGAGAGAGGATTCTGTTTGCTCATGTGGCCTTGATCCCTCATTCAGGTATGTGATGCTGTCCTTGTTCCTCAGTAGTGCACAGAACGAGTGTTAGGTAAGTACCGCTGGAACAAAGATCTGACGCTCCCTGCTACAGGATGATGTAAATGCTAAAAATTCAGACAGGTTCAAACTTACAGAAAACTACTAAGGGTTTTTTTTTTTTAATGCAAGGGTATCACCTCTGGCTCAGGAAGTCTGGTTGGAAGCATATTTTGGGAAAGTACCACTTTGTGCTGTTCCCACTGTAATTCTCTTTCCTAGGCATCTGATTTTTGTTATTTCTATGCTCTTAAAGTCTTACACAGTGGACTTCAACCTAACTTTCAAGTTTTGAGTCTTCCTTTTAACCATGCTCAGCATGTCTTTATAACAAATATTCAGCCATTCTCTTCAGTTTACTGAGAAGCACTTCAGATACCTCCTGCCCTCACACCTTTCTGCCTCCTTCTGCACATTCACTTCTCTTCCACAACTTGCACATCAGTCTTGCCTGCAGACCAAACATCAGCCTTCCCCCTGCCTCAGTTCTGCCCACCCCAGCGACCAACAGCCTATGCATCCTCAGTCCCCTGCCCCCTGGCAATTCTCACCGGTCTCCCTATGTATCATGCTTCCCAATTCACATCGGTTTTCTCTCCCCACCATACAGCCACTGTTACTGCTTCTGGCACCTAAACCCTCCCTCCCTCCAGGGCCAAGACCCGTTATCCTTTGCCATTTCTCTCTCCACCTTTCCAAGGTGAGCGCTGCAGAGAGTGCTGCAGAGGGAAGGAGTAACTGAACTGTCATCTCTGCATGGGATGGAAAGAAGAAGCAGTGCTGCTGTGAGCTTTTGGGATTTTTTTCTTTTTTCCCTCTTTTAAAAATGAGTGTTGTGTTGTTCACGAAGATAATTCTGCTCACTATCTGAAAAGGTCTGCCAGGCTGCTTTTACTTGGGAGATGGGCAAATATAGTAGCCAGCAAATCAGTGGGGAATTTCTCTCTGGCCAAGTTAAACATTGTAAGGTTTCAGCTGCTTGCCTTGTCACTAGATTGGCTTCAACCATTGCCAGGATCCCATCAGTTGTGAAGAAATTGACAAGACAGAATGGCTTGCACCCAGAACTTAACCTTATGTTAAGCTAATGCACGCAACACAAAAACTAGACCTGTGATCTGCCACCATTTGACCTATCTCCTGCTCTTTACATCTGGGCCTCCCAAAACAGAGTGGTCTTTTGTGTCCTTTGCAAGAGGCTGTGTAGACAGAGGTTCTACTGTACGGAGTCAGTTGCAGGAATGTGGATGGTGGTAGCTGTCTGAAGCAATTCTGCTGTGTTCCTCAAAGAAGAGTCTGGAGCAAGTTCTGTTGGTTTTGAGTCACAGGATCCTTTTTGTGTCTTCATTTGCTCCTTGAAATGCTTTCAGACACCAAAATAGAACACAGAAATATTTATCACAAGTCAGCGTGTCTGAGCACAAGGGATCCTGTCTGTAAGCAGATTGAAGGCAAAGGTTAACCTAAGCAGAAGCCTGACCCCATAAATAATGAGCAACAAGAGATAGGAACACATCTGAGCAGCGGCTTTTTCAGCAAATGTTTGGCCTGCCTCTAGTTGGACCACACTGTGTATCAGCAAGTCTGAAGGATTACCTTAAAAGCCAAAAAAAAAAAGACTCAAGTTTTAAAAAACCTGCATCATTTAAAGAGTTCAGTCCGTTTAGCTTGCTAAAAATAATATCACCAGGTGATCTGATCAGTCACCTTCAAGGAGAGAAAAGCTTTAGGACTAAAGAGCTCTTTACCCTAGTGGAGAACAGCATAAATACTCACAGCTGGAAAGTAAAAAGGATAAATTCAAATGAGAAAAATACTCCAACTTGTCAACAATGACAGAGATTAACTATAGTGACAAAATATCAAGGAATGAGACAAATGCTCTACCTTTTAGTATCTTCACAGTGGTAGCAGAGGCATTTCTGGAGATACGTTGTTCTTAAACTCATGTTCCAGATTCAGTAGCTGCATGAGATTATATGGTATGTAACATGTCAGGCCAGATGCGTTATTGATTTGTCCTGGCCTTAATTTCCCTGAGAAGTCAGCATCGGCTTACCCCCGTTATATAATGGGAGCACAGACCAAACAAGCCACGCTTTCAAGGTGAAACAGGACGCCATGGAGGGTCTGTAATGGGAAAGTGCTCCCTCTGCTTCAGATGAGGATCGAGTAAAGGCAAGAGGAGTCCTCTGGCATCTTCATCCTTAGTCCTGCACCTAAAAGCTAGGTGGCAAGGTCTGCAGTCTTTCCTTCTTTAAACTAAAATCTGCAACAAGGTGAAATTTTTCTTTCGTGTCAGGGCTGTTGAATTGTTAATTCATACTGATACCACAAAATCAGAAACAAAGGGAAAATATCTTGTTCTAGAAATCAAACATAAAGAGCTAAGATGTGGTAAGGACAAATACTTCAGTTTCTTTCAATGTTTTTTTTTTTTACCTCTTCAGTGCAACACAGCTAAGCTGACATATAAATATTTCAAACAGCTGCTCATCAGAAAAATGGTATATTATAGTCTTAGCTGAAATGTATACTGTTCATGCACGTTTTTTGTTTTCTTGACAGTATTTGATCTCTGCCACTGCAGAAAAAGCTTCTGGTTGGAGTATGAGTTTAGACTTAACATTATTCCATTTCTTCTTTTTTTTTTTCCCTTTTTTTTTTTCTGTGTATCTTATGCAAGGTCAGATCACACAGACTTGTCCCATCTGAAAATCCCCATGTAATTCACTGGGACTAGTGAGATAAGATTTGGAGAATCAAGCTCATATTCAATTTTTTCATTTTACCGCAGTGTTTACAAAAGACTGAACAACTGTCAGTTCAAACAAAAACCTGACTGACTCTGAAGAAAATGTCTCTGTGTAGCTTTTGCTCTCTAGAATTAATCAATTAAGTGGTCAAAGCTTAATTTCATGAAAAAGACAGGAGATAATGTAACATTTAGCAACATTAAAAGGGAAAGTGCATTCTAAAGAGGGACCTTGATTCCTTTTAATTTGCAGTAAATAATGCAAGGCTGTAATAGCACAGTGAAGATTTTAAAATGTGTCAAAACTACACATCTCAGCTAAGGCTACAATACAGAATTTATACCTTTTTCCTGATGAGCAGCTGTTTTAAGATATTTATATGTCAGCTTAGCTGTACTCCACTGAAGAGGAAAAAAAAAAAAACATTGAAAGAATCTGAAGTATTTGTCCTTACCACATCTCAGCTCTTTATGTTTGATTCATAGAACAAGATATTTTCCCTTTGCTTCTGATTTTGTGATATCAGTATGAATTAACAATTCAACAGCCCCAACATGAGAGAGTTCACCTTGTTGCAGATTTCAGATTAAAGAACGTAGGTAGGACTGCAGACCATGCCACCTGGCTTTTAGATGCCCGTCTGAGGTAGAAAATGCCAGAGGACAACTCGTGCCTTTACGCGATCCTCATCTGAAGCTGAGGGAGCACTGCTGTTCACACCAATGCTTTCTAATTACAGACCCTTAGTGGCGTCCTATGCAATCATGGGCAACACACTTTACTTGGTCTTAGCTTCATTTTCTCCATCTGTTTAACAGGTGTAAGCAGATAGTGACTTGGCTTAGACTCAAGATGGTGAAACATCTCTCATTGATCTGAATAGTTTGGATGAGGCCTCAAGTGAAAGAAGCATTCAGGAGATGCAGATTTTTTTCCCCGTCCATGAATTATGCATGAGTACATTGTGATTGTCTTGATTCTATCCTCTGTTTTGAAATTATTCATCTAATTCCTGCAGAATTTTTTTTGGTCTGTAGGCTGTTTGCAAGCGGTTCTGAGAATCTCTACTCAAGCAGCTGCTAACTTCCAGGTGGGGCTGAAAACACCCCGTCTTCCCCCAGAAATCAGAATGGAAGGTGGCAACACAAGACTGTGTTTCTTTTCTCTCTTTCCTCCCATCTTTTACTCTAATTCTGTCTTTTTAATATGATTTGTGTTATGCTTCCTTGTGCGTACTTCTGAAGAACTGGATGAGAATGGATCTGGTGGGAAACACTGGCTGTGGGGATTTCACTCCAGATTCTGCCACGGTTTTGAGAGAGACAGGAAGAAGAGGAGGAAATGTTAGGTTAATTAAGGTGGGTTGGCCAACATTAAATTTGCCTTTCCTTGAGTCCTAAGGACTTGACCTTGAACACCAATAATCTTTGTTGTATTCAGGTGTGCTTGTACATAATTCTCCTTCCCCTAAAAGAAAGACAATAGAAATACAGTCTTATAGAAGTATAAAAAACCTTACAATAAGCTCATAAGCTTATAAGACCATAAAATCATAGCTGAGAACCTAAACTATATACCCTGCATCTCAAACTGTTAGCACTTTGGATACTGAATTACTGGGAAAGTTGTTACCTTGCAAGGCCTGGGCATGGAAGGTGGAGGCGAATGGGGTCAGATGCAGGAAAGAGGGAGAAGACTGCCTGGATTTTCTGTGAGGAGCCCCTGTCCAGGAGGAGATGGATTGTAACTGAGAGGAGGGAAATGCCTTGAACAGAATTTCAAATGGAAAAACAGGGGAAGTCTCTACCTGTCAAAAGGCTGGAGTGATTTTTTCGCATCAAGTTTCAGTGAGCTGTTGCAAATTAAAGTGGGATTAGAAATGTTACAAGAACACTCTGCAGTGAAAATTTTTCTGCAGATGAAACACCTAAAAATGTTACTACCTTCCCTATCATGTATGCTTATTAGTATACCCTTATTTAAGGATTCACTCTCCTCTGACTGAATTAAATAGCTAAATAAATATAAAATTAAAACATGTAGTATTAGACCTTTGCATTAAATCCTGGGGATTGACTCATTTGCATTTGGTTTTGTTTTTATAATGCATGCTTATTTTAATTACTACTGCTGCACTTTATTTGTAATTGTCTGTGCAATGCCCAAGTACCTTGCTAAGTGGATAAGGGAAGCACTTTATTCCATAATAACATAATTAATCCATTATTATTCATTATTATTTTTTCTGGAATGGACTGAAAAAAATCAGGACTTTGAAAAATACAATACCATCATTATCTATGACAAAAATAATTTTAACAGAATTCATATTTTCCTCATCTTCACCATTGTTTCCTTCTAGATATCATCTCTCCTAAAGAGAGAAGCAGCAGCATTTAATGACCTGAAGATTGGGCTAAATGCCAAAGATGTTTGAAATCAGAGATTTGTCCCCCCAGCTTCCTGCATGGCCTTGGACAAGTCATTTAACTACTCTGTGTCCCTATTTCCCTATTTCTGATGGCTACAATCCTATCATTCACCTTCTATGGAACAGTAAAGCTTACTTCACTAATGTGCAGAGCTTTGCAAACAATGTATGCTAGGTATTTTGGCAGCGTAATCAAAGGGACACGATGTCTGGATAAAAGAGGAGGCGTCTCCTAGCTATGCAGGATTCTTGCTTACCAAGTGAAAGAAGACATTCAGTTTCTTCTGATATCCTTGCAGATTCCTCCTGAATGAATACCCCGTCTTCACTGAATTTTCTTATTATGGAGGATTATGCGACTCCATTACCTCCTGAAGTTTTGTAAGGAGATTCCTGCATAGTCTTTCATGTTAAGCACAAAAGCATTCTGCTGCATTTTCCTTTGGCACATGCTCTCTGTAGAAACCTGGAAGGTCAGGGCTGGTCTTACCATTTTTGTCCACCAGTTACCACACCTGCACAGCAAATGGGTTTCTTTCTGATTCTCCTAGCCTGCTTCTTTTTAGCTTACCAATCCATGGCTGTCAGTCTCTGTTTAATTTATGACTAAGATTTATTAGTAGAAACTAGGCTAATGAGGCTGGTCAAGCAAACTAAAGTCACATCTTCTGACAGGTATTCAGGCACCAGACACAAGGCTTCCAAGCTGTTATGCCCCATCCCCAATCATCCAAACCAGGATGATTTTTTCTTTTTAATTAGTATTGCCTTAAGAATACATGCCATGACCTAGCTGACTATACCTGGATAGGCCAGTATGATGACTATGACCCTTATTTCTTCATTGGTTTTATCCAGCTGAGCTGCAAAGGAACATGATGTCCACTGCAGAGACAGAACTCTGCACCGGGTTTGCCTTAAGAATTAAAACAGCCTCCTCTATTCTTCAAGATAAACAATCTCTGCCTGAAGTTTCTCCTAATAAGGACAAGGTAGCTCTGTGTGTGTGTGTACACGTACATATATGAGCGTACCCATAGCCATCCCTGGTTGTTTCCCAGAATGTATTAATGCCAAAAGCACATTATTTCCATTGGTGTCCCTGGACTCTGCTGCTGTGAGGCAAGACTGAAATGATGCTGCTCAGTAGCATCTTTGAAAGGAGACAGCATACCAGCACAATTTCCCAAACAATCACTTCTACTCTTCCCCAAATACAGCTTAGGTGTTTTCACCTCCCCTGTCTTTCTGTGTTTGCCTTTTCCCACATTCCCCTATAACCATCTCTCCCCTTGCTAAATCATGCCAGTTTCCTGCTCAGTCAATCCCCCGTCACAAGACATTAATGACACACTAGGTGATGAGATGGAGGAAGGTCTCCCCTAAAACTTTCCAATAAAATCGTAAGTGTGTGGGATTTGAATGCTCTTACTCCTTAGACTTCACTCCAGGTCTTCCCCCAACACACAGGGGACATACGGCAATGTTTCACGATCCCCAAAGCCATCTCTAAGTGCTTGCAAGAGAACTGTGAATAGCAGTTCCTTTTTAGGAGTCGTCTGTGAACAGCTTCTAATCCTAGTGATCCTGTTTGCATCAGTTTACATTCCCAGGGCTATCTGTGAACAGAAAAGACTGGAAATACACCTTTCAGCTCATCTGAAACAGAGATTCTCCTTTACGTTGCTCGGTTCCTCACTTCAGGAAATCCTTGCTTCGGTGCAGGTTTTGCTGATCTGAAAAGGCACGACGAGAGTAGTTCTATACTCAAAATCACCTACTTAAAAACAGTTGTTTTTTGTTCTGTGGTCTTGCACCTTTTGTACACTCAGTGAAATCTACTGACATGCTTGCCTAAAACCAGGTCTGACTGCCCTTACACCTCCCGGATCTTCAGCACCCACAGTGATTGGAAAGGATGCTGCTTTTTTACCCTTTACAGAAGTCATCAAAATTGTTCATGGATCTACACAGGAGTTCCTGAAAGTAAGCTTATTACCCTTAGCCAGGTTACTTATTGATGAATATAATAGAAAGCACACAGATAGTTCCTCAGACCCAAGGTTTTAAGTTTGAGAACTCGTAAGGCTGTGGAAGAGCACGGGAAGGTATTTCTTGAGAAATGAACAAAACCTTCACAGAGTCTAGCAGCAAAGGCCGTGCCTGTCACTTCTCTCTGGTATTACATCCACAGCCCCCACACAGCAAGCTCCACAAGAAGTCCTAGTTTTCTTCCTAAGAACCTAAAGGACACCAAAAACTCAAAGAAGTGACAAACTTGCAGGGAAGCAGCAGATTCCAATAACGCCCATTTTCCTCGGTAACTCCTTCCCTCGGGTTCAGCTTTAGCCCTGCCTTCTGCATGCTGACAAGGTAGAGTGAAAAATAGGACCGTTACCAACAG
>NW_009219077.1:0-204 GCF_000690835.1 Fulmarus glacialis
CGGCCACCCCATGACCACCCTGGGCTGTCCTGGCCCTCTTTGGCCTACTCAACATGGCTGCCCAACATGGCTACTCAAGATGGCTGCCCAACATAGCTGCCCGACATGGCTACCCAAAATGGCCGCCAACATGGCTGCCCAACATAACTGCCCAACATGGCTACTCAAAATGGCCGCCCAACATGGCTGCCCAACATAGCTGCC
>NW_009219078.1:0-1201 GCF_000690835.1 Fulmarus glacialis
GGAAACCAGCCCATGCACCCAGCATCCGCAGGGAGTTTACAGGAGACAGCGAAAATACCCCTGCCCAGAGGGCAAAGCTGGCCCTGGGCACGTGTCCCCGAGGAACGCCGGCTCCATGTCACCCCACCGCAGGCAGCGATGCTGCAGATCCCAGGGCAGAGGTTTGCAGGCAGCAGCCGGCAGCCAAGCCGGTGTTTGGTGCAAAAGCCCTCGAAAAGCAGAGCCGCAATGGGGCGGGCAGCTGCCTGCATCCCTGGCATCAGGCTGCCTCGCTGGTGCAGCACACGGCTCCCGGAGCCTGCGGCGAGCACGTTCCCGCTACCCGACGGATAATTGGCCGTGCCCGCTACCCGATGGATAATTGGCCACTAAATCCCTCCGGGGGAGAAACAGTGGGGAAAAAATTACAGCTGCGGAACTAGCTCTCCAAAATTATATCACCTTCTCTGACAGGATAATTGCTCCTTTTCCCCGAAATTTAATATGGATCTCACATCCTTAAACAGTTGTGTGTTATTTTAAGGGCTCCCAGTGTTTTTCCCCCCTCTCCCAGGTAGTGCAGGATCCGGCGGCGGAGGTGGTGCCTCCCCAGCATGGCGAGCTCTTTTGGGGTGGCAGATGGTGACAGTGGCACTGTGTGTCAGTCCCGGGGGGGTGATGCAGGGAAGCATGCGCTTGTGGTACCCAGAGGAGATGCCGGGGGGGACGATCCTGGTCCGGGTGTCACCGACGTCTGCCACGCACGAGCAAGGCCCCCGGCGCTGCGGCACCGGCAGCGTGCCTTGTTCTCCCTGCGCTCTAATGGCTACATCAATATTATCTCGCCTGCAACTTGCCCTGTGACAGATATATTAATGATGCGGTGCAGAGCCCGTGCAGCGCCGGGGAAGGACAGCGTACGGGGGCCGGTGCAGGCAGGGGCCTCGCTTGGAGCCGGCAGGACCTGGCAGAGCCCACCCGAGGGGACCGGGGGGACATTTGGGGGGTCAAAGCCCTTGGCCAGACCCCGAGGACTCAGGCTGTTTTCAGCCCTGGTGATCCTAGGAGCCAGGAACCCCTCCCCAAGACGGACCCTGATATTTCGGGGTGCCCGGTGCAGAGCTCATGCAGTTCCCCGGAGTCCATGCCAGATCCGTGCCTGCTCCCAAACGCTCACACCCAGGAAAACTCTCCCTCTGGCTTTCGATCCTACAGACCCATC
>NW_009219079.1:0-910 GCF_000690835.1 Fulmarus glacialis
CGCATGGGGGGTGCGTATGGAATGCATGCCACAGGGCTTTGCACGCTGCAGGGCATTTGCATGCTGCGGGGCACTTTTGCACACTGCAGGGTGTTTGCACATTGCGGCGTGTTTGCACATTGCAGGGTGTTTGCACGTTGCGGGGTGTTTGCACGCCGCAGGGCTTTGCACGCTGCAGGACGTTTGCGTGTTGCAGGGCTTTGAATGTTGCAGGGCTTTGCATGTTGCAGGGCTTTGCACGTTGCAGGTTGTTTGCATGCCAGAGGACTTTGCACGCTGCAGGACGTTTGCATGTTGCAGGGCTTTGCATGTTGCAGGGCTTTGCATGTTGCAGGGCTTTGCACGTTGCAGGGTGTTTGCATGCCAGAGGGCTTTGCACGCTGCAGGACGTTTGCATGTTGCAGGGCTTTGCATGTTGCAGGGCTTTGCATGTTGCAGGGCTTTGCACGTTGCAGGGTGTTTGCATGCCAGAGGGCTTTGCACGCTGCAGGACGTTTGCATGTTGCAGGGCTTTGCATGTTGCAGGGCTTTGCATGTTGCAGGGCTTTGCACGTTGCAGGGTGTTTGCATGCCAGAGGGCTTTGCACGCTGCAGGACGTTTGCATGTTGCAGGGCTTTGCATGTTGCAGGGCTTTGCATGTTGCAGGGCTTTGCACGTTGCAGGGTGTTTGCATGCCAGAGGGCTTTGCACGCTGCAGGACGTTTGCATGTTGCAGGGCTTTGCATGTTGCAGGGCTTTGCATGTTGCAGGGCTTTGCACGTTGCAGGGCATTGCACGCCGCAGAGCTTCACGCATTGCAGACCGCTGCGCGCCGCGGGGCTTTTGCACATCGCAACGCCTTCGCGCGCTGCGCCCCTTTGCACGTCGCCCCTTTTTAAAACCGCGCGGAGCCGGGCTTTGTCACCCCCC
>NW_009219080.1:0-3020 GCF_000690835.1 Fulmarus glacialis
CCAAGGAAGGACCACCACAGGGGCGCAGCGGGCAGGAGCGTTGAGGAACCTAGTCTCATCAAGACAGGTCACCTGGCAAAAGGACACCGTGGGCCATGGCCACCCAGCCCTGATCTGCCCGTGTCGGCGAGCTGGGCCGTCCCCGGGGTGCACCGAGGCCCCAGGGCGGCAGAGCTCCGAGGGGGTGCAAGGGCGACGCGATCCCATCCCCGATCCGACCCAGGCAGCTGCTGGGGAAGAAGCCCTGCTCCCCAAAGCCATCTCCGTGCGGCCTGTTCGGACAGGCACACGCGGGCTGCTGCTCTGGCAGGCTTTCAGCTCTTTGCCTATTGCTTTTAGATGAGCTGGCTGTTTAAACAGCACTTAAGTATTACAGCTGCTGGGCTGTAAAGTGTCTCTGTGACACGAGCCCCTGTTCCCAGGCACTTTAAAAGCCTCTGTGTGAAAGAAATTAATAACAAAGTGAATTGTACTCGAATGCAGCTTCTGGACAGATAAAGCGGTGGCGGGGGAGCGGCGGAGGGTGAGGGAGAGGAGTTTAACCTCCCCTCCCCTTCCTGCACCCCCAGGCAGTGATGGATGACGCCGTTTTCAGGGCATCACAAAATCAGCTCAGATTTAGACCGAAACGGGCTGAGGTCCACCAGGCTTTCTGCTCGGGGTCATTACCGGCGATGATGGGCGTCGGAAGTCTAACGGCACAATGTCAAACGATTGCTTTCTAAGCAGGCTGGTTTTTCTTCCCAGGCTGGTTTTTTTTCTTCCCAGCCCAGCCTTCGGAAGCTGGAGGGATGGAGTTGCCTCCTGACACCAGTGGGGTTGGTCAGGTCTCGCCCAGCAGCCAGCGATCGATGCTCAACCCCTCTGCCAACCGTCTCCAGCTTCAAGCTGCTCCTGGCCGGTGGTGTTTGTTGATTTTGTGATAGACAGAATTTGGGAAAACTCAAGCCAAAAAACCTCTACAGTCTCAGCTGGAGGCCGCTTTCATCCCCAGCCTTTGCCAAATCAATGCAGCAGCAGACAAACCCACCAGCCCTCCACGGAGCCACTCTTGATCCTGACAAGCATGAAGAAGGAAAAAATGTATTTCAAAAAGATGCAGGTTCGCAAGGGCTGACCATAATTCACTGCGTGCCCTGCAGGCAGGAACAAGAAGCCAGCATGGAGAAAGAGCATCTTCTGTGGGCTTTGACCCCGAGGGGATGCAGTTTCTTCCCAGTTTTCGGCTGGACTTTTCGGGGACCAGCGCCACTCGTCTGCAAAATCCCCAGCTGGGGAAGCGGCAGTGGTCGGGACCTCGGCGTCACAGCTCCGCCAGACACCGCGCGGCCATCGTCAGCGGTGATTAATGAGACGTCTGAGCTGTCGCTCAGCGCTGTGCTGAGTCTGTAAGCAAACAAGATCTATTAGGGGAAAACGCCTGTGGGAGAAGAAAAGGGCTGGGCTGTTAACCCCAAACCTCGCAGACCCTGTGGGGAGACTCCCATTGGCGCCCGACTGTTCGGACAGGGAGCATCCAGTCCCCAGCCGGACGTCATCTCGGCTAGCATCCCTCCCAAGCACCATTTGCTTCCCGTTTCCGAGGGGATTTGTCTCGCAGGGGCCCCGCAGGCGCTGTTAGGAGAGGGAGGCAGGAGCCGGTCCCACCTGCCCGGGGAGAGCAACGTAATGTCATTTAGAGCTGGGATCTTACCTCCAAATCCCTCTTCCTTTGACAAGAGCAGAAATCATCCACTCAGTCTTCAAACAGCAGTTCAAAGCCTTTACATCACTCTCAAGATTAATTAGTAGCTAAATAATAATCCAGGATAAGTCTTACCAAGGCATAAGAACATGGTCACGGTCAGTGATGTGGGGGACCAAGGCAGGAGAAAGCTTCATGTTCCCGGTTAAATCCAACACCTCCCAGAAAAATGCAGCCTCTTCCCATAACGAATAGCAGTGCCAGGAGTTAATCCTCACCAGAGGAACGTTTCAAAGAAAACGCAGCTGGGGCAGAGGGTCTGTTTGCTTCACGTGTGTTAACACAGGCGTGCTCAGGCAGGGCAGCAGCAGAGCTCTGGTCGCCGTTGGCCAACCCAAGGGCCCACCAAGGCAACGTGTGGTTGACCCCGTAGAGGACAGGTTATGGGTGGGACAGAGCTGACGGTCAGGCAGGTCCTGAGGCAGGAGGCTCAGGAGTGAGGCACGTGCATAGCCTGAGGATGGCCATTAAATATAGGGACACCGTGTCAGACCTGGGACATCCTCAAATGCAAAGTGGCAAGCAGAGAAGAGGCTCTGGAGGTCCCCTGCGATTCCCGTGTCCTGTTCTTACACGTCATGGCTGGGCACTGAGCCCACGGACCTCCAGCGCGGCTGCCTTTCTTGCTCCGGACTCCCATCTGGCAATGACGTCCCGCCCCAGCGGCCGTCGCTGCAGGGTGCAGGGTGCTCCCCAAGCCACGGGTGAAAGCCTCGCAGCCCCACCTGCCCAGGGGTGCCGTTCCTTTACTTCCAACCCCCCTTTTCCCAGGCACCTCCAAACGCTAGGAAGAAAAATAAATAAATAAGCAGCCGCAGCAAGTCAGCTGCACCAGAACATTTATTTCATATAATGCATCATTTATTTTCAATTATCGTGGTACTTCCCCCTCCCCCTTCCTCCCTCCCTCCCCGCGCACTTGGCAGATCGCTGGTGGAAAGTTTGCAGAGTTGCAGAAGAGCCGTGGCAGAGGCAGCGGCTCCGGCACAAGGGAAGGGGCAGACGTGACGGGGACAGCGCTGGCACCTCTTACAGCAGCGTGGGGCTGGGAGGAGGATGGCAGCCCGGTGGGAGGGGGGTAAGGACGGACACCCTGGGGGCTGTGGGCCAGACAAGGAGAGATGTCCCGGCTGTCAGCTCACCTCGGGACTGATGCGCTGAAGGAGGTGACAGCAGCGAAGCAGAGGCGGTGACGGGGACACTGCAGGGGAGGGCACAGAGAGGGATGAGAGCAGCGCTGTGGGCATCTTCTCCCTCTAGACACAGTTTCACCCTC
>NW_009219081.1:0-9679 GCF_000690835.1 Fulmarus glacialis
TTTTCCTCTGGGCAGCTTTCCAGCCACACCTTAGATTACTATGTTATACATCAGTAAGGAGGAAAGACATATTATTTGGCCTCAAAGGACAGTCTACCACCTTCTGAAAGCTAGTTCAGTGAGGTTCATTTGCCTAAATCAAGACATCTAAATTTTAAACACCGAATCTGAATTGATCACCTTCGTTTCCTCTGCAGTCATGAGGAGAAATCTTTGAAGAAAGAAAAGTCTTTGCAGACAAAAAGATGGCATTCCTCTAGCGGTGGGTATTCACATCTGGAGCAGCCAGTCTAGGCACCCTTTGCAAGTACTGCTGAAGTTTGATTTATCTGATCTGTGTTAGGATAACAGATAGCACTTCAGAAATTTTTACTGCTGCTCTTTATTGACTGCAAGGTAACTGTAACTGATTATTTTTCAAGGAGATGTATTGTGTCCTTAATACCACCTGTGCTGAATTCAGTTAAAGGCTGATTTTTTGAAAGACTGTATTCTCCAAGCATAGTGTAATGCTGGAAGAATTTACCAAATATTTGCCTGTGGATATCATGGGGATTGGGAAAGGCAAAAATGGGATGGAGAAGAGTGATTGATCCAGGGTTAATGAGCTGCCATGCACTCAGGCTGTGAAATGTGCTTGTGAAGCATGTTAGACTTTTAGGGAAAAGTAATAAAGGGAAATCACAGACCAACTGAGGTCGGACTAAAGAAAAAGAGCAGACCTTTGGTCTCCAGTGAGGTCTTGCCTGAAAGCAGGAGCTTACTAGATTGTTTCTACCAGCTGATTCATCCCTTTGGGTGAGGGTCTGATTCTGAAGTGGCATTTTGAGATTCCTGGTCCTGACAATAGTTACTGCACTCCTATCCATGCAAAAAGATAAGTCTATCCTAGCTGTCAGCTTACGTCTGTCTGGTGGGCTTCTAAACCTCCAAAAGCTTCCTTGGCTACGTGAACGTAACTGTCCATGTGGCACTGTACAAGGGAGACAAGTCTCATTGGTAGGCTGCCCTACCAGGAGGAGAAGAAATGACTCTTTATTACTCAACTTCACAAAATTTTAATCATGATAATGTATTTCTTTTCAAGGTAAGGAAAGGTTATTCCTTTCATTCAGAAGCTCATGGCTTTAGCTTTTAGGAAGTGCTGCGTATGACATCTTTATTGATATATTTTCAGTATCAACACCAGTTCCAGCTCTCCAGAGCTCCAGGGTGTCACTCCAAAATGTAATTTCAAGCAGCACCTCCTGTGGCCAAACACCATGGCAGGCCCAGTGCTTCAGTGTTGTTAATTTTTGTTCTTAAAAAAAAAAAAAAAAGAAAAGAAAAGAAAAAAAGAAAAAAGAG
The DNA here is from genome assembly GCF_000690835.1 of Fulmarus glacialis. Lineage (NCBI taxonomy): Eukaryota > Metazoa > Chordata > Aves > Procellariiformes > Procellariidae > Fulmarus > Fulmarus glacialis. The sequence goes on from NW_009219081.1 coordinate 1,348, forward strand.
AAGAGCACTTTTAATACCTTTATTTTCTTTGATAATGCCTCTCATAACATACCATGTTTTTCTGGCATAGCTCTTTTTAAATGCTTCAGTTCAATTTCACAGAAAAGTTTAAAGCCTATTTTTGTATAATTTTCATTTCTCAGTCATTATCCACTGCAAATAATTCTTCTAATTCCTTACATTGAAGCTGTAATGCATAACCTTTTCCCCAAAATGTTCTCTAGTTATCCAAAGCTAGAGAGCAATGATATTGTTTCCAAGCCAAATATTTACCACTAAATTAGATTATTACAAAACATCATTATCATTAAATACATGCAAAAAGGAAGAACAGCATAACAACTAACTTAGTAGAAAGTAACTTGCAAAAAGGAAATAAGCAGGGATAAATATGTGGTATGGAAAAAAATTTACCAGACAGACCAAAAGACCGATTATCATTCAAAATAATGGCTAACAAATTAGTTGCATCTAAAATATTACTCCAGAGTAGGACATTGTAGTCTAGTAATGACAATGGTGATGCAGCCTACTGTGAAAATGCCACATTTTTACTATTATTTAATTCCCTGCTTATACACGTAATTATTCATTATTTTAAGTGCCAAGAAGCATTGGAAAAACATGTTAAAGTGGCTATTTACTAAGGCCTTATGTCTTCTCTGAAGTCCAAAATACCTTCCTCATGGAATCAATTTGTGGTGAAAAAACCTAGCTAAGGAAATAAATATTAAGAGATCATTCATGTTGATATGCTCAGTCACAGTGATCCAGTCCTGACGAGACTTCACCCAGGAGGCCCTGGTAAAAGCCAGAGTATGACAAAAGGTCAGCAGCAGAGCGAGACAAAATGATGTTGAACTCAGGTGTCAGGAAACTGAATTACCCGAGTATGGTTCTGCTGTTTTGACCACGTAAAGCTTGTCTATCTGGTGCACAGTTTAATACCATAGATTGCCCTATAAAATACTGAGTCTATGAACCCATTTCAATTTCAACAGGAAGATTCACACAGAGCAAAGCCCCACTTTTGAAAGGAATAATGTGACGGTGCTGCAACGACATCTTGTGCAGCTTATCTAGGCTAAAGAAACACACTTTATATGTGGATCAGAGAATTCAATATTAGTCTAATTGAAATATTTTAGAATATAATAAATGTACAACAAACAGTTATTGTTAGTTCAGTGACAATGACACTCAAAATCATAGTCTAAATTATCTATTGAACACAGAAAAGTCTAATAACACAATACAATATCTATCAACCTTTTCATTATATTCTCACCCTTTCTCTGAGTCTTAAGGTTGATAGCTTTGGTCTGGATGAGGGGGTTACAGAAAGCCATCAGTGTCCCAAGTCCCTCAGCTGGAGAAGTATGATTTTAGAAGTGAGGGACTTCCTCCTCCTCTTTGCTGAGAGGAGTATGATGTTGATGATAGTTATTTCCTCTTCACACTGTCATCCACTCATGGCTATTTTTAATACATGCTCTAGCACAGTTTGTACCTTGCTTTTTTCTTCATTTTCTTCATTTTCTTCCAATCCCATGTTATATTCAAATTTACTGTATATTTACTATATATCCATTACATATAGTGTAATGTACTTGTTCTTTCTTTTCTTTGTCACCCTTAAAACTGATTTTACCTAGCTCCCAAGGATGCATTAGTTTAATGATCACTAATTGACCACTGATTTGATTTAGCCCTTGTGCCTGTGTTCACACTTTCAAGGCCTTTGCTAGCATTGCACGCTTATACTCCTCTATGCCACATCCTTATTCCAGGGTCATCAGCAGTTCTTTCTATATAAAGTAACTACATATTATCACCATCTATTACTTTCAGAAATATATCAAAATTATTGTAACAATAGGCATTGCATGTTACAATTGCACAAAGCTAAGCAAGATTAAAAATAATTGGGTGAAAGCCGCCTTGTCATTAGACAACTGATGTAACAGATAAAACAAGCAAGCTCTGGGCAAACCTAAGATAAGTCCAGGCTAAGCAAGCCTGTCAAGACCCGGTCCTGATGCCTCACAGAGCCAGTAAACTTCCTTTAGCCTTTTATTAGCAAAAGCAATGCCATATTTACTGGGCTACACAAAACTACCCTTTTCTGGTTTAGTGTTCCTCAGTTCGTAGTAATCATCTCAAATCAAACGCTCAGGATCTTAGCACTGCTGCAGGGTTTGCAAGTACCTTTCTTGCATACTTCAAGGGGAAACAAGTCCCAGGAGAATCAAGGCCTTTCTTTCCTGGATTTGTGTTTTTCATATCGTATACTCATGTCAATTTTTAAGCACACTAGTATGCTCAGAAGAATACCTTCAGCATGCTTCTGAATTATCAATTTTTCCACTGTGGCAGCATTTCAGAATATATAATAGAACAGAAATATGTTGCAGCAGTAGTTATGAAAGTGCAAAAATATCAGCTACTCAGCTGTGTTCCACTTTTGTGTAAAAAACTGCTTCAAGGGAATTCCATCCTCTGTTTCAAAGTTTCTTGCAGTGGTTGAAAACAAATTTTCTCTATGTTGACATATATAGGATGAAATGTTAGTTGTAGGGCTAGTTGTAAGAGGCTGTAGATCACCCTCTCTGGACCTGTTTTTATGATTCAATTAAAATTCAAACAAACAACAAATTTCCTGCCTGGATATAAACCCAGGGCGAGACTCAGTTGCCCTGACTTAGGTGTTACACCCAGGCTAGGGAATTTGGCGTAATTAAGTCAGATGTGAAAGTCTAAAATTAAGGATGGGATTCATCTCACCTGCTTTCCCTAGGAAGTAATGATGGAATGAACGAATCTCAGAAGTGTCTGTCTCCTCTGACTGTAGAAGGGGGCTAAATAATTTCCCTGATGTACACAGCCATATCTGGTCTCATAAATCCAGCTGCAAAGGAAGCTTTAGGTGATGAAATATCGATAACCTAAACATCTAAGTCTAAGAAAAGTTAGATGAGGTGAATGCCTAGGAATAACCACATAGATTATTGAAACAAATCTAAATGCACTGATTTAGCATGACACTTTGACTCAGAATATATTTATATACACAAGTCACATTTTTTCCACCCAGGAAGGCAGGAAAGGGATATATGTCACTAATAAAGCATAACCTAGATGTCGTGGTTGTCACCTGCACTCTGAAGAGAACATTCTGTGTTTAACTCTTCTGTACTGAGCACTTCTATGCCCATAAATCCTATCACATCTCTTAATTCCATATTTTGTCACAAGTCTCCTCGTGTAATCTGGTTGTGCTGCAGATATTTACAAAGGGATGCATGATCATGAGGAAAATGACACAAATTGAAGTCTAACTTTGAAAGGCCAGTAATGATCAAAAAGATTTTACTGAAACAAACAAAATCTCACCATGATGAAACAAGTCCAGGAAGTAAAGTAGGCAAATAAGATTCTTAGAGATAGAAGTTGTGTTTATTTGCAGTAAAGTAGAAATATGCTTGTCTTATCGAAGTAAAATTATACTTCATAGAAGGTGACACTGCAGTTTGGGCTTTAAGGCAGGCAGGCAGGCAATCCAAATGTCACAAGACAGGACAATACAATATATCTTAGATTAGAAGAAAAATGGATCTGAAATAGTTCAGGCAAAGCAGGAATTTTCTCACTCGCACGGCACAGTGCTTGGCAATTCCTCCTGTCCAATCAGCACAAAAATCCTCAGATTTTTGAGGAATAGTCACTTTCCTTCTTAATATATTGAGCAGCTGGGTGGGTGTTTGGCTGTTTGTCAAGGTTAACACACCAAATTCATTTATTTGTGTAAGGGTTGTCAGGTTGTTTCATTGTTATATTACGTTGAATATAAGAAAATTTTATTTGGCATTTATTATAGTAGGCAGGGAAGACCATCACAGTAGAAGGTTTTCTGTATATTATTATTCAGTAATCCTTGCTATTGGTTGCTCTTACAGAAGATAGTCCTTCTGAACAAGTGAGGCCATTTCTCTCTTACTTTTTGTAATCACTCATACTTTTTTTTTGTTTGCTTAGAAAAAAGCAAGAATTATTTAACAACAGCCAAAAAATCGAAATATTTCAAAGTTTACTCAAAACCATCAGCTTACAGAAAGTTACTGTCTGACCTATTCTTTACCTCCACTGTTGAATGTTTTGCAAATCATTGTGGAGAGCATAGGTAGTACAGCTAATCCTATCTTTGAGGGAAGAAGATGAACTGGGATTCTAATTTCTTCCACTTTCTATGTTTTTCTCAAAAAAAATTCATTTGATATTTAAAAAAAAAGAAGAAAAAACCCAAAATAATATAATCAGAGTATTTCCATAGCTTATTTACAGTGCCTGTGCTTTCTATTTAGATGGAGACTGAATCACCATATGATTACAGTCTGTGGTATGGTCTGCAATGGTTTACTTTGCACCTGCCAGTACTAAGGGAGTGAAGGGAAGTGTTTGAGCTCTCTGTTTCATTAAAGTACTGCCTAATAAAATGAACATATCAATTCATGCCTCAGATAACTGTTTTTTTCCAGTACTGCTGTCCTAGGACCATGCTTAAATTTTGGAACAGTATTGGATATAGTGGTGGTATGTTAAGCAATAAGCACATTTGGCAAGCTAATATTATGCAGCTTTTTTGTGTGAGAGTGATTCAACTGAATTTACACGTCTGCACTATAAGTGGCTGAATGCAACAAAAAGTACTTGCAAATGTTCACATCAGTGAATATTATAATTTTTTAAAAAATTGTAAATTTTTTTAGCTTTTTGTAATTTTTTTAGCTTTCTACTAACAGGCACATTTGACTACATTTATTTTGTGTCATGAGTACAACAGAATTATATTTGAAATAGTTGTTTCACTATTTTAAAAGATAGTTGTGCTTTTAGGAGGCATATTAGTCCAGAACCATTACTTGCCTAAACTGATCTACTGTACAACAAAATTTGCAAGCAGCGTGTACACGGTTTGGTGACCTTAAAAACATAAGAAGTGCTCTACTGGGTTAGATCAATTTTGTTTCTGATAATGGCTCTACAAGACTTAAAGAGAGTTGCTTTATTCTCTTTGTACTTTCCAAACATGTTATGTTAAGGATATCAGAGAATATATACTCCTGTAGATTTTTACTGTGCATTTAAGGACCTGTTGCCCATGAATTGCCTAAACTTTTTTTGGACGTGCTGAATTGCCTGCCTCTACAGCTGCCTGTAGCAACAAGTTCCAGAAGTTTAATACATACTCAGTAAACTCTATTTGCTTCTATTGCTGAAACAATTTTGAACAATACAAAAATTATAGTATTTAGCTTCTGTCCACATATTTCATGAACAGAATGGAAATCCATATTTATCATACAAATTGTTTATAGGATATAATTTTTCCATTCTTCATTGTTGTGCTAGGATGTGACTCAGTAGATTATCAGAACATGACACATAACTTTCCTGGTATGTCCTGATAACCTCTCTTTCAGTGCCAAGTCTTTCAGTGACCATGAAAAGACTTGAGAATTCCCAGCTCCAGCTCTATTCCTGCAGAATATCTAAATATCTTATGCTTGTAGGAAAATAGCTCTTTTTAAGTGGGAGAATGTATTGTACTTTATTTTATTTATTTATTTTCATTACTGAGAATTTCCTGTGAAGATTTGGGTTTGTAGTACTATGCTTTACAAAATAGAAAGGTAGATCATTTGCCCAAAATATGTACTGTGCCTAAAATACATGCTCTCTTTGAGTGAGCGAATTTAAGACGTGTCATGTTTTGGTTTCAAAATACAGATGTGAAGAAATTCATTATAACAGGTTGTTAGGAGTAAGGCAAGGATTCTGAACGGAAAATGTAAGCACATTTAGAAAACGTACTTTTAAACCCACTTTAGACACACCAACTTTAACTTTTCAATTCTCTAGTATTTTCACCAGCACTGAATTTGTTGAAAAGAGGAGGAAAAATGAAGGAGTATGGCAAAACCTGTGTGTTCAGAAATCATGCTACTTTTCTGAGGGAGCTGAGAATAAATAACTGATATTAAAGCAACCAGGATGGCTTTAAGACCTTTCTAGAAGCCTCTGAATTTCGAATTACAAAGAGCCCTCAAAAGACAGCAGAGCAATAGTGCTGAAAAGAGCACTAGTGAGAACATCTGGCCCTTTTTTGAGCTCACCATTTTGTGGTGTTATTTCTATCTTTGTGAATTTTTTTGTAAGGTGAAAACATTCATCTTCATAACAACTCTGATGACAGATTCAAAATGTATTGACCTTGGAGAAAGATATTTTTAATGTTGCACTCCAGTTGAAACGAAAATACTGCATTTCGTAACATTTAGGTTGCAAATGCCAAGGGACAAATTTGTACTTGTATGCATCACCCCCGTTCTTCCTTACAACATGTCGTGATGCTAAATAATATTCCTGAATATTTTTTTTTATGTTTTATTCTCATGAAACACATTGGATATGGGATATCATATTGCATTACCTTTTTCCTTTCTGGGCAGAAGAAACCATTTTTTCATCAAAGTGGAAAATATGGAAACAGAAAACCTGTTACTTTATAGTAAATACAAAAAAAATCTGAAAACTTAATGCTGAAAATCTCTAAATGCCTTTGTCATTATTTTTCTTCTGTTCACTGTAAAGAGGTTGCTACAGCAGCCTCTGCTGATTCCTTTTACAGCATTTTTCTGCAGAAATTCTGTGAAACTTTCTGTTGGGGAAATTTGGTGAATATATCCTCCGGCTACAACAGAAAGATGAAAGCCAAAACTTTATTTTTTTATTCCAGATAAGGAATGCATAAGCCTAAACACACTGGCAATTGCTGCAGTGTTTTTCCCGTTTCCTAGCCAATCCCACAGCATTATTCAGCTCCTCTGGGAACTATTTTTGCTTTGCCAGCAGAAGATACACTATCACGAAATTACAGCTTATATCACTTCTTGGTCTGTTGGCCTGTTATGACTGCATTTCATTTCCAGCTCGTAAAATTTGATGTTTGTAAATGGCAAACCCATCATTTCTTATCAGAGTATGTCCAGCACAACTGCTATTAATTATAAACCCCTCCATCATCCCAGGTCACTCTACTGAGATATCATGAGAAGAAATTGCTGCTGGGACTTCTGTCATCAATTGGACATATATTTTCAACTTGTTCCTCAAAAAATAATGTAGATTATGCCTCTGGTTATGGCTTGGTGAATGTTATTTTAATAATAGATAATGGCTATTACTGATTCTCTGAACAATTTTAAAAGATAGTAACAGAAAATTTTATCCAGAGGTGAGGCAGGCACATAGGAACAACTGTTTACAGCTCTGCAGCATCTTTGTTCTGACCTGTATCTGGAAATTAACTCGCTACTTCCTTTCGATTTAAATAAACAAACTGTTCTGTTCCTTAAATAAATGATACTCACATAAACATAAGAAGTTGTGAAAATTCTTTATTGTTCAAGGGTAACCCCTCACCTTGTCTCACACATACACACATGTGCGTGCATGCACGCACACACTGTCATGGGACTGTAAGTGAAAAAATACAGATATATGGTCCTGACAGTTTGCTAAAATAAAGATCAATTATTTGGTTATCAATTATAACTGCTTTTTGAAATCATTGAAGCTGGATCATTATTTACCTGCTGAAGCTTATCCTGAATTTAGTCTACACATCCGAAGGAAAATAATTTTGGATGCCAATGCACAATAAACTTGTTATAAAACATAATTGAATAACAATGTCACCAGAAAACTGACGAGAGTAGTAGAGCCTTTGGATTATTACCCATTCCTGATGTGGTTATCCAAGATGCAGCATCAAGAAGCCCAAGGTCAATCAAAAGAGATTTCAGAGCTCTGGGAAGAATGCTAAAAGATTCAGGAGCACAGGCAGGTAGTGTTTTCCTCAGTCCTCCCAGTAATGGGGAGAGACGCTGGATGAAACAGGCGAGCCCAGGACATCAACACCTGGCTCCAAGACTAATGCTTCTATCAGAACTTTGGTTTTTATAGTCACGGAAGAGTCTTTGAGACACCATGGGGCACCCTGTGGTTTTACCTGCGTGACCACGGAGAGGACTTGAGGAAGTGGGATGGAAAATCTATCTCAACCCTAGAGGCACGAGTACGTGAGTTGTAAGGAAAGACAATCACAAAAGGGGGTTCTTCCAGGAAAATTGCTGTTCCAGTTTCCAGTGGGCAGCTCCCCAGACAAAGTAGAAGGGCTGATTTTACTTCTGATCTTAATAAAGGGACTTCTGATTCGTATTTACAAGTGAGTAATGAATACTATGAACAGGACTAGAGGGGCCCTGCCTCC
>NW_009219082.1:0-957 GCF_000690835.1 Fulmarus glacialis
TTTTTCGGAGACGACTTCGTTTCACCATGTTACAAGCCCTACTAAAGACAACATCATTTGCTCTTACCTTCTCCATCTTATTTAGCATTGAAGCCAATAAGATTGGTCAAGCATCATTTAACCTTAATGAATTCATATTGACTATTCTTGCTCACCTTGTTCTCACCCATTTGCCTAGAAATGGCTTCCAAGAAGATTTGTTTCATCATTTTCCCAGCAACTGAAGTGAGGCTGACATGTCTGTAGGTCCTTAAATTGTTCTTCCATTTTTATCTGTAGGTGTAATATGTACCATTCTCCTGGAATGTGGACTTCCCCAGTCTCTGGTACGAGGAGGAAGTCTGCTCTCCTGAGCCCCAGGGTCTGTACTCCACTGTTGCCTTCCCCATGCCCCTCAAGAGCTTGAGCTGCCACTATGTCATGGTCTATACAGCCATGGTTTCCATTAGGATCTCTGACCAGTTCTTTGAGAAATTGTATCACCCCATATCACCCCATCACAAACCTAGTACTTGCGCTGCACAGTTAGTTGAGTACCTTAAAGCTGCAAATAGCAAGCACTTAGCATTGTTATAACCTTTCTCTGAAGCTGCTGAGGCAGCATTTCCCAAAGCCTCTGCAATATCTCCCCTTCCGTTTTCTCATGCCATTATTTTCATACTATGGTTCTCGTAGCCTTGCGCCTGTAAACCCCAACAGTGCTGTTATGGGACGTTTTCGTGGGAAGCAACAATTGTTTGCGGCGCCAGGGGACGGGACATGACAACAGGGACAAAATCTCCCCTTCAGTACCTTATTTTGTACATCTCAATTTATGTTGGCAAAAACCAGCCACATGGTACAACAGAATAGGTAAGTTATTTAGTTGTTATTTTTTCATTATTTTATCACTATTTAATTCTTTATTTAATTCATTATAAAACATTAAGTGATTATAATTTAATTAATTATAATTTA
>NW_009219083.1:0-1086 GCF_000690835.1 Fulmarus glacialis
GACCGGCTGCCCCTGCTGATGACAAACCCCAAATCCCCCCCCGTGTCCCCATCCCGCCCCGGCCCCTACGCCGCAACGAGCCCGGGCGCTGGTCGGGGGAGCTTTCCCCAGCTTCAGGGGGCGAGGAAGACCGGCCTCACCGCTGTCGCAGCCCACCTCCCGGACACCCAGCCCCATGGCCCTGCAGGTGGGCTCCCCACAGCAACGTGCCGCCCTCTGCTCCTGCCTCTCCACCTCGCCGGGGAAGCCCATGCCCACCACACAGAGCTTCGCCCTCGACCCCAAGTATGCCACCCCCAAGGTCATCCAGGCGCAGGGCAAGGACTGCTCCAAAGGACCCTGCATCCTGCCCATCGTGAAGGATGGGCAGAAGGTCAGCAGCACCCACTACTACCTGCTGCCCGAGCGCCCTGCCTACCTGGACAAGTACGAGAAGTTTTTCAAGGAGGCCAAAAGCCCCGAGGAGGTGCCGGCATCCCGCCTGGTCACCACAGCCACTGTCCGTCCCATGGTACAGCAGCCGCCACCGGACTGCAAGGCCAACTTCTCCTCCAACAACAGCAACCCTGGGCCCAAGTGCCTGGTGAAAGCCTCCTGCAGCCTCCAGAAGATTGTCTATGATGGCCCGGATGGCTACCGCCCCGCTGACAAGATCCGACTAGTAAGTGGCATCCCTGGCGTCCGTGGGCAAGAAGGGATGTGGTGGTCATGGGCTCACTTGGGCAAGAGCCATTCCCACCTCATGCCTCTGTTTCCCCATGTTCAGCCCTCAAGGGGTGGCTACGAGGGGTCCCCAGACATGCTGTGGGGCAGAAGTGTCATTGCAACTCCAAAATGGGGATTGCCAGCCCTTTTAACCCAAATTAGCCCTACCCACAGCCCCAGGGAGGGGTAGGAAGGTGGCTGTCACCTGCGGTCCCCTTGGGCTCTCTGGGCTGGGTCCATGGTGTCTGCGCCCAAGCCTAGGAGGAGCTCGAGATCCTGGGGATGGTCCTAGCTCCAGGCTGATGGTGCTCCCTGGGGGCAGAGCTGGTGTGGGGGGCAGCCCCAGTGTGCCCCTGCTCCAGCCACGGGCTCCTCGCTGCC
>NW_009219084.1:0-6897 GCF_000690835.1 Fulmarus glacialis
AGAGGGAGAGGTTGGCTAGTGGCCCAGGCGTTGCCGTCGGTACAGCCGGCGATAGGGACTGGCCAACGGTGAGGCTTGGTTGTAGGCGCTGGGGACCCGGAAGGAGCCGCTTCTTCTTGGCTGGGGGGGGGAGAAGCGGAAAATTGCTTCTCAGAGACAGGCGGGGGGGAGCGGGGTGCTGGGCTGCCGCGGCCTGGCCTCAGGGCCCCGGGGGAGGTGAAGGGGCTTCGCCTCTGCATGGCCTCCCGCTGCTGTACCCGGGCAGCCGCACCCGGGAGAGTCCCTCGGCCCGGTGGGGTTGGGCAGGATGCTAAGTAATGCCAGCCAAAAGATGCTTTTGTTTGAACTCATTTCCCTTGGGCGTGTGGTGAATTCTTCCCTACTATTGATGCAGAGGATGCACATGTCAAGGAAAAGATGTTGCAGTAGAGCAATATATATAACAAAGGCAATGGATAGCAATTTTAAAATATTTGGATTTAATGTGCTTTCTGGCCATTATAAAGGTACATGCTCAAATTCATTCTGTTTTTCAACAATAACAAGAACAGCTTGCTGTTATTGGACACTGGCCAGTGTAGTTCTGAAGTAAATTTATATGTTCTTTCCCATTAGAATTTGTTATTTATTTAGCAAGTAACTTCTTCTTCAAAACACAAATTTCTAAGTGTAGAAACTGGAGGAGTTCCTACTGATCTTTTATTCATTTCTTTGTTAGTGCAAGATTGTGTACTTTCGTTTTCTACTGTTTCCTTAAACGCCTGTGGTCTCACTGGTTACAATTACTAATTCATCTTTTGTTGTTCCTGACTACCTCCCTATTCACTATACTGATTTGTCTTGCTTGGGGTTTAAGAGTATTACTGTGCTGCCTGAGCAATTTAGACACCTATGGATATACATCTGGTTTTATATAGTAGTTTACACAAACAGCAGTTAAGATTAATTTAGAGTTATTGATGTGTAGTTTCAAATTTTAAACTGGATTTTGCTTTGGAAATTTTCTTTTTGGGGTTTAGCGCAGAAGGATTACAGCTCGGAGTCCTCTAACCTGTGCAGGAGCAAAATAGCAAGTGGTGAAAGGACTGAAGTTTTTTATTTCCAGAAGTCAATGTACCTTTCCTTTTCAAGAGTTAAAATACAGCGTTTATTTATTTATTAATAATCTGGACTTTGTTCACATAGAAACTGATATTTTGAATTTGGCAGGATTTCTGGATCTACAGCAATCCAGGCAGACTTACCATGAGTATTTTTGCTAGGCCTCTGTGTATCTGGCAATTTCTACAGAGCCTGGACAAATCATCATTGTGCTGTGTTTGCACCAATTCCACAACTTGTGAGATATATTAGACTTATGAGATGTGTTGCACAATCCTTGTGTGTGTGAGATGTATTTACTTTCTTGGAAAGCACTTGATGGGAACATGCTGTCAGGAGCCAACGAGCTACACATTTTGTGCACAAGAAATTTCGTATCTCAGATTTGTCAGATTTAGTGCATGTACCAAGACTATTCACATAGCAGATTTGTAACAGAATCAGTGCTTTTTAGAAGCATACATTCACTGTCAGTCTAAAAAACCCTGAACTGACACATGATAGCTGCAGCTTGGGCTTTTAGCCACTCCAAATATGTCATGAACATGCTAAATCTTGCTTGCAGAAGGTTGGTTGGGTGGTATGTATTATCTTACTTTTTTGTGTAGCAGAGCAGGGATTTCACTTAATAGTGTTGGCTGTAGAGGGCGTTATAATTTGTGGATGTGACAGTGATAGCCTAAAACCCAAGAACCTGTGGCTTGTTGAGAATCAGGGATAAATTAATACCACAAGAGTATGGAAACAAAAATGAGAGTATGTATTTGTATGCTGGAATCTGTTTTCTGCCGCATATTGGCTCTCCTGACTCTTTGTGTAAAATTGGCCTTAAACCCATGTTGCAAAGGTTGGATTCTGATGTCTGCAATGGTTGATGAAGAATGATTGAGATTGTGCTGAGGGAGACTTTAATTCTCTGTTTGGAGTCTAGGAATCAGCAGCAGGTGCTATGGAAAACAATGCTGTGAGTTTTCTTTGAACGTTCTTGCTTATTCAGAGAGCGAAGGAGTAATGTCCACTCTGAGATCAAGGAGACTTGCTTTCTTGTTTTGTAGTTTTTAAAGAACTATGAGATTAGGAAGAATTCAAACCCCACATTTTTATTAAATGACACTTCTGCAACTCCTGGAAAATTTCTGTTGTGTCTGATTATTTTTTTATTATTTATTTCTTCTTTTGACAAAGCAATTAGAAACCAATCAGAATTTGTTAAATAGATTTAATGGAGTTAAAATGGAATGAAATGTGTGGTTCAGTCTTCAAATACTAGGTTGTAGTAGAATATTCCGTACTGTCATTAGAGAAGTTTTTCATGCTGCACTAAAGAACAGCATAGTAAATGTTGTAGGAGACCAATTGCCCCTTAATTCCCTAGAATTTAATTGGGTTGTACTTCTGTCTGATTGCATCCGATCAGATAGGATGTAACAGACATTTGGCCAAAATTGTAATGTCAAGCTCATTAATTACATGGTGGACATAATCTGGAGGAACTGTCAGCTTGCTTTCCAAATTAGAGGTTAAGTGTTCTGGAAGAAACTCAGCGAGACCCACATGACATTGCACTCCTAAAGAGGCTACAGAGCATCTGTTTGCAGGAGGCACAGGCTCCCAACTCCTGCAGACACTGGAGTTCAGTGAGAGCCAGGATTTGGGAGCTGCTTCTTCACAGATACCCTTTTCAGTGCAAGTTCCAGCTCCAAGCCCTCCCTAAGCCTGCTGCATGTCATCTTTGGCCTCTGTGCCATAGATTACTGTTCCCCATTTGAAATAAACTATTGAGTCAGGCCCCAAAGGTACTTACAGAGGACTGCAAAAAAAAGCGTAGCCATATACAGAAGTTGTTCATGCAGTGAAGGTCTTTCCTGCTGTGTGAAGGCAGTGTGTACCACAAAAGGCCATGTGGCAGTGTGGGTTGACTTTGCAATAATCCTTTCTTCCATGCCTACACTCTTTACCCCCAGGTATTATTTATTCCTATTTGAGTATTTTAAAAAGCTTGCAGTATGCTATTGGAACCACCCCCTTTCCTCTGCCCTGTCGGGGTTTACCAGCAATACTTATCTTGTTCTGATGCATGCTGGCTTGCCTGCAAGATCCACAGTGGTTAACTTTCTGTTTAAAATAGTGTTTCTTTCTGTGGAGGAGAAGACAACTGGCATGCTGGGCTGCAAATTATTTGGTGAGTCATCAGTTAATATACACATCCTGAATAAAAAAGCACTGCAGCTGCTAATTTCTGTTTACTGCTTGACAGTATGTACAAGAAGGGAAAAGGTAATTGGTATGTGTAGCCTTTTATTGGTTGGTTTATATATATAAATGGAAAATATGCATTAGGGCTTTTCGGGCTCCAGGCCTCTATTTGTGTAAACGTATGAGAAATGCGCTGTGGGCTCTTTGTCTTTTTTCCTCTCCCACATCCATGGATAGGCCGAGAGGGTGGATCAGGAAGGATGCAGGACTTTCCATTACGGAAAGAGATGATTTATAAGATGCTCATCGAGATTTGGTGTTAGTGCTTGTTTTTCTCTCTCTTTCCTTAAACATAATTCACCTAAGAGAGAGAAATACATTTTTTAAAAAATTCCTCGGGTCAGCTGTATGAGCAAATGGAGATGGAATGAGAAGTTCCATTATCAAAATAATAGACTGAGACAGACCTTAGGAGCAGAATTTGGCCACTGTTCTGATCATGCGAAGACATTGCAATTGGTCATTGATGTGTCTGTTCATTTGCAGAGTTAGTGCCTTCATAGATTAGTTTTCAACAGTTTCTGTAGTGATTTCAGGGGCGTAATTTGGGACAAAATCTGAAAGAAAGTTTGATCAAAGCCAGAGGACTTCTTGTTTGTTGCAGAAACAGAAATCAGAGAACTTTTTTCCAGAGTTTACTGGTTTGGCTTTATCTTCCTCTCTTTTTGATACAGACTATGTCAGATTGCCAATGGGTTTTGTTGCTCACAAATCTCTGCCCATCAACAAGAAATTCAGGGAGAATGTTTGGGTTTTTGGATCATTTTAGTAATAATGAGCACAAGGAATTGTTCTCTTTGTGAGGGTAAAAAAGTGGGGAGTTTTCCATAAATACAGCTGTTTGAGAGTCTTTTTTTTATCCTGATCAAAAGAATATTATTATTATTTGCAGTTCTGACTTTTGTTTAGCCTAGTTCTGTATGGCACAGTAAAAGAGCAATATATATGCCATTATTTCTCCTTTCAGCTGCCCTTAACCAGGTTATCTCAATGCTTGAAAGTGGGTTAGCAAATGCACTTTCTTTTATATTATTCAGACAGGTGATGGGTTAAAGATTTGTGGGCGTATTCTAGTTTACTAGTTCCTGTATAAAGTATAACCATGAGCTGCCCTCAAAATAAACCTGGGCTTGGCACAGATTTATGTTCTGAACATGATTACACGTAAATGTCAGATAAGTGGAAATACTCAGGAAAGTGGAAACATTCCAGAATTCTGCTATTTATGGCATCAAAATAGACATTTGAAAAGCATTAGTTCTTCGTTTTCAACAACTGAAAAACTCTTCATATTTTTTAATTTAAAAATAAGGGCAAGTGACCTTTAATTGCCAAGTTCATTGTTATGAAAATGCTTCATTTTTTTCTCCACTCTTCCTTAGTGAACTTTGGGAAGAATCAAACACGTACAAGTTCAGTAAAGCAAGATATGATTAGTTTGTACTTCGGCATTTTTCTTACGGTATCTCAAAGCACTCCACTGAAATTTGTGGTTGAAATCCCATGACACTCCTTTGCAATAGATGCAGCAGGTAGCTTTGATAGGTCTGGAAACCTGAGGCAGAAAGAATTTGAGTAAGCTGCCCAAGTTCATAAAGGAAGTCTGCGTTAGAACTGGGATTAGAGCACTAGTTTCCTGATGCCCAGGGCTGTACTCCAGCTGTCTGGAAGTTGCTTCCACAGGAAAAGTAAAATGACTACTTCAACTGCATTTAGCCTATCTCAAATTAAAAATTGAAATAGAAACTCTGACAGATGACGCATCTGGAAGATGAGCATGTCTCTATCTTTCTATATGTAGATCTTCAACAGTAAAACAGTGGAGCCTGTGAAACTGTAGTTTATTGCTGCAATTTTTTTATCCCACCTCCAACAGGACTTTGATTCCATGAAGTGATGACTGGATTATAAAGAAGTGCAATTATTGGATGAGTATGCTAGAGGGAAAGTTGTCTGGCACTGGGAATGTGGTGCTTTGATGTCCACGGGTGAGTGCTGCAGGACACTTTGTACTCTTCTGTTTGCACCGGCTTAAAATTACCGAGGAATGATACAACGATACCCATGAGTTCACATCTTTCTTTGCAATCCTGAAGTAAAAATAAGCGTGTTAAGGCTTTTTTTTTTTTTTTTAAGAGACCAGTAAAGGGACATTGCATCATACCCATACAAACTTTATTGGTCAAGGACTTCTTTGTTTTGAGTAGAAATATAAGGTATAGAAATACCTCTTTCAATTTAGGGCTTATGTTTGGCTGCAGATAATGCAGAGTAAGTCCTAAGTGTATGGTGTATTTATTTCCTCTGAATTAGATGTGCTTTGGGCAAAGTGTGTGTATGGGGTGGGGTCCAATAAAACAAGGACATAAAGACCTTTTATGAAGTTGTAATTTTTGTGTGGAGTGATACTTTATCCGTACAGCACTATTTTTGATGTTTGATTCTGTCTGTCTTTGTACGAATGTATTTTGTTAGTAGTTTGACACTACTAAGTTTTTTCTTCGTATTTGGGAATTACTCGGGGTTAACAAGATTTTCTTAGAGATTTTTTTTTTTAAATTATATTTGCTGGCAGATATGCTACAAGCAAAGGACAAAAAGGTCCTAAGGGCCTAGTGTAGAGCTTAGGCAGTAAACATATGCATTAGGCTAAGATTTAAGAAATGAGATTTTCCTGTAAATCTTTGTTCAGTCGCTTGCAGTTTGTCTCACTGTCCTGACACCTGGGGTTAGGGGGGATGCACTGATGCACCTTGTTTTAGAAACCTCCTGAATTTATTTTAATGGCACATGAAGAGTGAGCATTTACTCCAAAGATGACCCTTTTCCCTCAGCTCCTTACGTACTTCATTTTAGTATATGTTTTGCAGTATTGATAGGGGCAGGCATCTGGTTTTACATGCGTGTATCATCAGGCTGGATTACAGGACCAGGAGGAAATCTCAGTCTCATCCCTGTTCTGTGCAAATACACAGTAATGTTTGAATGTGGATAACGAGAGGGCAAAGCCAGCCATCACTGGTGTGGACATGATGAAAAAAGAACATGCCTTTTCCAGCTATGAATATCCTAAAAGCAAGACTAAGGTGTGCAGAGTGAGTGCCTTCCAAGTCCCATAGCTGAGACCCTCCGTCTACCCTCTTGCGTGGTTCCCTGCTTGGTGCTGGTGCAAAGTCCAGAAATGTCCCTTGTCCAGAAACTGCTATTACTTCGCACAGGCCTCCCCCCACCATTTCCGCACCACCGTACCCGCGTCCTAGGGCCGTTTGTCTGCCCGCATACGCTGTAGTTACGGCAAACCCGGGAGAGGAGCCCGCAGCAGTCGCGGCGGCAGCGTTCCGTCCCGGTCGGAGGGGCTGGGGCTCGAACCCGCCGCCTCACTGCTGCGCTCCAGGCAAACAGCTGCCTTCCAGCGGGGAGGTGCGACTAAGGGGATTGATGGGGGAAAGAACCAATGGCCGCCGTGGAGTCCCCTAGCAACTGAGCCGCTGTGTCCCGCTGGGAACACGAGGAAGGGGGCGGTCGAGGTTTGCCTTCCCC
>NW_009219085.1:0-324 GCF_000690835.1 Fulmarus glacialis
CAAAAGAAGCGTGGCCAGCAGGTCGAAGGGGGTGATTCTACCCCTCTATTCTGCTCTGGTGGGACCCCACCTGGAGTACTGCGTCCAGCTCTGGAGTCCTCAGCAAAGAAAGGCATAGATCTGTTGGAGTGGGTCCAGAGAAGGGCCACGGAAATGATCAGGGGGATGGAACGCCTCTTCTGTGATGAAAGGCTGAGAGAGTTGGGGTTGTTCAGCCTGGAGGAGAGAAGGCTCCGGGGAGGCCTTATTGCGGCCTTTCAGTATCTACAGGGGTCTTATAAGAAAGATGGGGACAAACTTTTTAGCAGGGCCTGTTGTGACAGG
>NW_009219085.1:715-4119 GCF_000690835.1 Fulmarus glacialis
GGAAAAAATTGTTTACAATGAGAGTGGTGAAACACTGGCACAGGTTGCCCAGAGAGGTGGTAGATGCGCCATCCCTGGATAGATTCAAGATCAGGTTGGACAGGGCTCTGAGCAACCTGATCTAGTTGAAGATGTCCCTGCCCATGGTAGGGGGGTTGGACTACATGACTTCCAACCCAAACTACTCTATGATTCTATGAGTCTATGATTCTATGACTGGTCTTCTCTACATGTAGTCACTGTTTGATTGTGGATCCACTAGTCCTTAATCATAGAATATCACAAATCATAGTATTACATAAAAAACACTTGTGTTTTGATTACTGTACCTCACATCAGAGCTCCCAATCTGTCCTTTTTGGCAGGGTCAGCTGTAAAGATGCTCACAGTGAGCTCCTAATAAGAACATCCAGAAATCACACTGGTTCCTATGTAAATACAGATGCTTTGTAAGCCTGGGCTGGTTCTACCTCTGAGGGTTAAATATATCCTGTAAAAGCATTGTCCTCTGAATCAAAATTTAACTCTGAAGCATTGCCCTATTTGACTGTCTCATACTTTGCTCCATCTCCTCACCTTTTCAGCATTTAACGTTTTCCAAAGTACTGCATGTGTCTGTTTCCACAGTGATTGCTCTACCATTCACATGGTACTGATTAACCTATGAGTGGAGTTAAAGGATTGTCCTGAGACAAGACACTTTCGAGGCACTTGTGGTTTTATTAACCGACCGCAAGTCTTCCTTTGAGTATCACAATTCAACTGTAGTTAATTATTCAGCTCTGAGCATGATTTTTTTCACTTCAGTAAGCGTGTGAGGAATAGCTTTCTGATTGTCCAGTATATATATAGATTTCACTGTACCACAGCAACTATTTGTTGAACTAACTTCTGTTACCTTATTTTTAAGCACATAACACCTGCTTTTTAGACGTGTGGGCAGCCTAGCTTTTCTTAATGAAGAGAACATCAAGTGCTCATTAAGTCTTAACGTCAAACCCTGTGCATTACAGACTCAGCACATACAATCCTTACAATTAAAGTAAGTTCCTTAAATTGTTGTTTATGACGACTCCATCTGAATTTGGAGACATAACATTACTTAACAACTTCTTGAGCATCTATTAATCAGTGGTTTTGAAATCCCCAAGAGCACTGTCAAATATATTGAAAAAAAAAGGAATATCACCCTTAAATTCAAGAAGTTATGGTAAGTGAGCTGCAATGACTAACTGGAGAATTAACGCAGTTGTTTGGTAGTGAGTTCAAGTGACTGTTCACAAAGTAATGAGCGCAATAACAAAATTGTGATCATGAGTCCCCTCTCCATTATTGTATTTATGCATATTTTGTGAAGTGGTAACCCCATGACTACTGGTCTGCTAAACTGCGACTTAATCACAACACCCATCTCTCCCATATTAACTCCTCACACGCTCCCCCTGGCTAGCGGCTGAGTTTCCAGGGCAGCATGCTGTGGAAGCTGGCAATAGGGGCAACTGTGCATTCCTTGGTTTGCTTCTGGTATCCAATGCCCTTAAAAGATCATGTTCTCTTCAGGGTCAACCCCAAAGCAGACCTCACGCAGTCTGGTGCGTATCTATGTCTTCCAGCTGCTGCGCGTCTGACTCACAAGTATCTCCCCTGTGTTGCTCCCTAGTGAAGAGAGTCAGAATGAGCTATTGTTAAAATCAGACTATGTGGACTCACATTTTCCTTGCTGTCACATTTTCCAATCAGTTGTGCTTCTGTAAAGTCAGTGGAAAATACTGTCATCCTCCACGAGGCCACAAAAGATGCATTAGCTTGGAGGCTGCAGGCTACAAGTGTGCACAGAGGGTGAAGACTGTCCCCAGGCTGTCTGCTGTCGTAGTGATACATGTAGTGCAATGCCACGTTAGAACAGGACAAAGATGTCGTGAACTTGAACAGGATACAGAAAACAGACTGTGTGTGTATTTAAACATAAAGATTTATAATAGACACTGAGGTTTTTAAAAGGTACTAAAGGCCACATCATTAAGCTAAGTTGTTAAGAAATAATTATCACTCTCAAGATACTGTAATTGAAAGCTAAGCAATGCTAATGGGACCATCAATCACGCAAGTTAAGAGCAAACTACACCAGGGATTTGCAGCATCAAGGTCTTTGTGCAAAAAGCTATGAAGTTAAATGAATAATCTATAAACTGTTGGCATACTTGTGGAGGGACACTGGCCTCTGTTGCTGAGACGTTCAGAAGTAATAAAATGCTATGAAATGTCAACAAAACCCCAGAGTTAAGGCATGTGAGTGTGTGTGGGTGCTTGTGTGTGTGGTTGGGGGGATTTAATAATAGAAGACATAGGAGGTTTATATTTAATCTTAAACATGCAGAGGTTTCAATTCAGGACTGCCACAGCAAATAATTTTAGCGCTAAAGCAGGCTTTACCTATGCCAAGTATGCAAAAAAGTTAAGAATGAATGAAAAGAATACATTAAGTTTACACTTTCTTATGTGATAAACTACACTTGCATGAGATGTCCCAAAGAAACTCTAGTACTTACTGCAAGTGTTCAGGAGTACATGTAATTTTGGAATACAAAAAAAAGGGCTGAAAAGCAGAATATCTGAAATTTAATTGTCTTGCTTTAATATGACTGAAGCCACATTTTGCTGAAAATGAACACTTTTATCTAAGACCTCGGAATGTGATACCTTGATTTTATGATTACATCTAAGATGTTTCTATTTTCATATGAAAAATTCAAAGATGCATAATCCTACAAAAAATACCCGAGGGACAGCATCGTTGTAATGTCATGGGAAAGAACATATTCAATATAATTCATTGTTGCTCTTGTTGAAATACAGCTTTACTTTCAAAGATAATATTGTTTAACATAGTTTAAAGGTCGTAACTTAAATATTAATTAAAAGTTTTCATTACAAAGCTAGCACCAAGAAAGCAAGCAAACTCTCTCCTCCTTTTATGTCAGATGCTTATAAAATAGAAGAAAAATTGAATGGAACAGAACTGGTTTCTGTTTTCCTGCAGAGACCTATAGGTACCAATGTGACTGAATTTGTCAAATGTCATTGTACCTTAACGATATGCTTCAGCTTTTTATTGACCTTGCCAGTTTAACCCAGTTTTTCCAGTCTATAATTTCCTGTCATACAGACATTTTTTCCCCAGGTTGAATATTTATTAATTACCATTCTTTTCTTCTCAGACAATAATGAATGATGCCAAGAGACTCGATCATTAATAGACAGTAATGGGGCAGTATGGAGGAACTAATGGTAGACTTGCTAGAGCTAATCACCCTGGGGAAAGGAAAGCATTGCCTCCTTCTTTCATCATCGTTACTTGCTTTCTCACAAGCAAAGATGAGAGAATCATAGAATCATAGAATCAT
>NW_009219086.1:0-8003 GCF_000690835.1 Fulmarus glacialis
CACACCACGGCGACCCTGCGGCCCGCGGCGTGGAAGCGAAGCGTTGCCCATGTTAAACAACAAAAACTTGCCAAAACAAAAGGAAAAACACGGATTCCCGTGATTTAAAGATGGAGGATTGCGGTCGTCAGCAGGGCTCATGAAGAGCCTGCGGTATTTCAACGGCCAGTTCAAACCCTACAGCAGACCGTAATGACATAAATTCGTATTTTATGAAATGACATGGCATTAAGTAACATTTCATATCGATATTGAATAAGGTTGGGTAATGCCATGAGGTTGCTAGGCTTTAGTAAGTGGAGTTTTCAGGTGTTTTTAATTGCAAGCGGATGGTGTTTCCACAGACATGGCGAGATCCCATTCACCTGTGAGACCTGGCATATACTGACATTTCACAACAGTAATTTAGAAACGACTTGGAGAACTCCTGCAGCAGAGCATAAGCACAGCTTTAAATAAAGTACCTGGACCGCAGGCTGGTGGGACTCTTCAGAGAGATGTATGCCAACCGGGCAGCCTTTTCTGCTGCCCACGACGCTGCTTCTTGGACACTGGACGTAGCTATCACAGTAACAAAGGCACAGGTGGTAAAGTTACCTCTAGGTAAAGTGATTTTATCTCCATAAGCAAGCAAGAATTCATATTTAAAAAGGCATTAGATTAGTTTTGGAATGTAGTATAACAGTCAGGTTTCTGCAGGAATGAGCAATGAGAATGGGATGTTTCTCTTGTAGAACCAGATTAGCGTTTTCTTCCTTTTTTCAAGAGACATTTTTCTTGCTTCTCAGACCAGCAAACATCAACTGTTGCCAGATTAAGGTTAAAACAATCAGCAAAGAGATACAGTATTCTTAATTTAATAAAATTTATTGACATTAGTAAGATATAAAGCAAATAACACTGTTCTCAAAGTAAACTTTTGTTTTTTCCTAGAATTCAGTTTCTAAGGTTTGCAGTTACCCCTGAGAGTGTTTAATTATGTGTTACATTTCTGCTTGTTCAGATGCAGTCTTTGCGTATTCTGATGCAGCTTTACAGGAGAGAGTCTGTTTTCAGTATACTACAAAAAAATCTGTCGTGATGCCTCTACTGAAACCTTAAAAATTACAAAAAAGTGCCTCGTTCTGCTTCAGCTCACAGGAGCAACATGCGAGAGGAGAAAGCCCACAGTCAGGATATTCATCCTTTTTTCCTCTAACAAAAGCCCCAGCCTATTTCATTGAATCAATTTCTTCCCAGCACACTTAGGTAATACCCATTCATCCTATGCTTTTTGGTCTTAAGTTTTCTGCTGTCAAAAGTTAAGTTCTCAAAATTACAGGCTTTGTAAGAGCTATTGTCACCTATAGCCATAGTAACTCTTGCTTGCCATAGAAGCCGGCACAATTTTGCATTAATGCAGTTTCTTCTAACCACATCTCACCTGTGTCATGAACTGAATCACCTGTTGCACTGGCCCAGCTGGCCTCTCCATTACTGGCATTTGGTTACTGCCTGCAGCATGCAATTAATTTCTTTTCACTACCCATATCTTCATTGCCTCTTCTTAAAAAAAGAAAAATTACCACTGTACAATACCGATGATAATAAAAGTTTAAAAAACCAGAGCAGAATTCTTGTCATGCTATCAGGATACAGAAAATAGGATTTTAAACTTAGTTTTAGCAAGCTTTCTTCTGGATCATACATGGTTTGCATGTCAGTCTGCATTTTTATTGGATCAGCCTCAACTTTCTCTCACAGGTAGCAGAAAGCCAGCAAACCTTGGCTCTGGTTATTTGACAGAAAGGCAGTTACACATTCATACCTAACCTAGCTCATGCAAGGTAATCGCATGGAGTCAGTGTAAGTTACTGAGCTCTGAAAACAATACAAAAATTCTGCAGGTTTCACCAGTAAAGCTTTCTAGTGCAGATGTGGCCGTAGTTCAAAATACTTCTGATGATATTTAGGGATATGAGACTATTTCAAAAGCTGCAATTAGGTATTTTTTCCCTTTAACTTGCACGTTTGTTTAGTAAGGTTGCAGTAACCACTGCAGTTCTCAAGAATCTCTGCTTTTTGGCTCATTCCAAGACCAGACACTTAAACAGCAGTAAGGGAAAATTTAACTGTCAGCTGAGCAGGTGCAAAGCAGCCCTGGAGTAGGTATTTGACAGATTAAAGAGCATAAACCCAATGAACCTGTGTGAAGTGAACCTAATATTCGTTACTATGACAGGCCGTATTTCATTAGCAATGAAATGTGTCTGATGGATGACAGAAGTAGCAAACAAAAGGTTGTTTGGTTTTTTTTTGGTTGGTTGTTTTTTTTTTTTTTAGTTTATTTTATTTTTAATTTTGAGCAGCTTAACAAAAAAGCAACTATTAAAGCCCAGCAACGATTTTCGGAGAGACTTTCTGAGTACATATTGACAGGTGGTGTTTTGTTTTGGTTTTTTTATGAAGATACTTCACGCGTAGCAAGGTCGAATGTTGAGAGGGAGAATTTGCACCTCTACTGTAGAAATGAAGCATGGTTTCACAAACTACAACTTTCTCATGTAGTTATTTACAAAAATGAAAGATGCCTCCTACTCTGACTTCTTTCAGGTCATCACATAGAATTGGAGCTCTTCACAAGTTGAGTAGACAGGACGTAGTCACCAGGCAGAGTGGGTGGCAGTACACACCTTCATGTGCTAGGAAGAAGGAATTGTCCCAACAGTGTAATTGCAGCTGAAACAAGTATGTTGCTATTTAAAGTAATTAAGACAGTCATCAGAGGAACAGGACCTGCAATATGTAATACATATCTTAGTCTTTCTGCCTCTTCTTCACCACATGCTCCCATTAATTCCAGGTCTCTAAACTCAAATCTTGAGTAGTTCCAGGAACACATTTAGTTTCTTCCTGTTTCCTGATTAATCTTTTTTGGAGAGTTAAATAGAATGGCCTAAAGGAACATCCCAGCTGAAGTCTGGTAAGTCTGGTAAATAACCAGGCAGCTCTTCTTACCCCTTTTTCCATTTGCAGATACAAAAAGGGGCTTTCTTCAAGGCTGTGCAAAACCATACAGCACAGTATCTACTGCTGCTTTTAACTCTGGGCATAAGAGCAAGGGTAAGAAGGTAGAGGTCAGATAAGGGTCCCAGATCAGCACAGTAAAAACTGCTGAATTTTCTTCTACCAGAGATCACTGCAGTATTACCTATGTGGTCTGGAAGGCCAAGAGGAAGCACCTGTTCAGTGAAGCTCAAGATCGCTCATATTGTGTTGAAGATCCTCTTCATGGGGAATTCACAAAGCTCATTGCACATTGTCTTGTTAAAAGTGGGAGAAATTCACACTATTTTTTCCAAAAAGGTACAAATACTATTCAACCACTTGGTTGACTTTTTTTTTTTTGCAAAGCTGCACCAGGCAACGGATGGATGAATACAGACACTCACACTAACTTCCTAGCAAAACTAACAGCTTCAGAAATGGAAAGAAGACTGCTCCCTGCCAGCCTGCCTTGGGAACTGCACCAGGCCAGACCAAGACTCTTCAGACAATACTTTGCAATGGCTTTTAGAAATTAAACAGTTTGAAAACTCAGCAGCTGGCTTACTTTCTATTGATTTTTCTTTGCATTATTTTGCTCGACTTCTCAACAGTTTTACACTTTTTTTCCCATTTGTGAATGCACTGAATTAAAATGTTTCACTTCTACAAATTGCATCTGCATTCTCATTATATGTATGTACCTCATTATGTACGTATGTATGTATGTATTTGGAAGTGGTGTTTTAGCTGTTTCATAATGCTTTTTGGGTGGAATGTCTACGTACCTAGTGCTCCTGGCTGAAATTAGTAGTATTTTGAGAAGAGGAAAGGGAGAACTGTGTTCACTTTCCATCAACTCGTTGGTTTTTCCTCAAAGGTTGTACACAGGTCCTGTACTTTTCTCCTCAGAGATCTGTTGTAGGATGTCTCCAAAATGGCTGCCTTTGGGAGGTAACAGTCAGGCTGGCTCTATGCTCAGTGAAACACTAAGATCTAAAAATAGTACAATGTAAGGAATTTACCTTGCAAGTTCCTTTCCCTTTGCCTGGCCTCACCGTAATTGTACAAACTCACGCATCTTGTGTGGCATCTGCGTACACATCCATGCTCCTGCAGGGAAGTTTGCTATGCTAGCACCTCTCCTTTCCCACGCACTGCTACGGAAAACAGAACTGTGTTCCTGAACCAAGGACATGCTTGAAGTTCAGCGTAGGTTCAAAACACGTACAAACTCCATTTCCTCCAGCTTTGCTCTGAGATAAGATGGCTTGAATGGCATGTTTACCTCAACACATCCAAGTAAGCCAGATAGAGGACAGCTCCAGCCTGAAAGCCACACAGTACTTTTTCGTGTAACACTACATACAAGTTAAATTCAATTTATCAAGCGAAATTATCTGCTGTACCACAGTTTAGGGATTACAGCTGCCTCACATCTTTCTGTCCTTGTCAGCAGAGAAAATCCTTCAGAAAAGCACTTTCACACCACAGTGGGAATTTTAAGGGGAGGAGGGGATATCCTCATCACTGTGACCTCAAAGGAGCAGTTTTAAAAGCAAAACGAAGTACACAAACAATGGCATTTCACAACTGCTAGTGAAGGACTGTTTCTACAAGCATAGATTATGTATCACCTGTAAGGAGATTCTCTGAGTGGAAGCATGCCAGTAGAAGATACATGTCACTTCTTGGAAGAAATATAGACCTGGCTGGTGAAGTTCAGAGTTTATTTTGGCTTAATTATGAACTGAGCACAGATTTATGCAAACTGGATTTAATTAAAATAGGCAAAATTAATGGAAGGCTATCAAATACAAACTGGGGGTGGAGTGCAAGACTTCAGCTTTGCTTACCTCAGTTGTAAACTCTTACGTCAAATAGCCTTAGATAGATAAATGAGTGGATGGATTTCATTCCAGTTTTAACTGCTCTGCTTAGACTGATGAGTACTGTTACTAATTAGAAGACATTACAATGGCTGCCATTGCAGTGGCAGCACTGCATGAAATAACTTTAGCAGACCTCAAACCTCATCTGCTCAGTATCATTCCTTTCCTTGTGCTAGCATAGCTTGTCCAAGCATACAGAACCTGGATTAGGGAACAAATCTGCCCAAAATTTAACTGCCACAGGCAGATCGGTTATTCTATTTCTAGTCTAAGTATCTTCAACCAAGAAATAAAAGATCTTTTAAGGACTGCTAAATTACAAATCCTATGGATCTGTGTCCATAAATCTGCTGCAGGCCCCATCCATTGTAGGCAAAAGCTTAAGGGCTCTGACAGCTGAGCTCAAGTATTTTATGACAGCCTATTACTCTCACCTAACAGCTCCATCCTCTCCAGGAGGACACATTTCTCATGGCAGAATGGGTGCTAGGGCTTCAGCTGCTCCCTTCCACTAGGTTACAATGCACTAAATGCAAGTTCATGACAAGATGTCAAAATACGTGGACACAACCCAAGCTGTACTGTAAACTCCCTAAGAGAGTTTGATTTAATCTCCAGAGAGTCCTCCTTCCTCCTTTTAGCAAGGGCTAAAAAAAAAAAGTAAACAAAGTAAACAAAACACCCTAAAACAAACAAAAACACCCTAAAACAACAAACAAAAAAAGGGCTACTGAACCCACATATTCCTTTGATAATGAAATACTGATGACATAACAGCAAAAGCAGACTAACAGGGATTTTTAAAGTTAAATTCTTTAATTCTTCTGCATAAAGACAAAATGCCAAAAAGGTAACACATTCCCTTATTTACAATCATCATAAATCACATGGAAGCATGCACAGTGGAACAAGGTTCTAAACATTACTTCTTTAAAAAGTCCTGTACAGATGTGTTCCTTGTATACACACACTCCATGCTCTGTGGTGTGTGACTGAGCCACCCTTGCTGGGACACTACCGAACCCCATGCCTGAGCATGTCTGGAAACAACGTTTTGGAAGGGACTGGGAGTAGTTTCTGGGGAAGCAGCTTGCTTCCACGTCAGTAGCACAATGGGCTTTTGGCCCTTGGGTACGCTGCCAGCCCCACAGCAAGGCTGCTGTGTGTCATCCCTAGCACTGCCACAGTTCTGCAGCGGCCTTGCGAAGAGCCAAACTGAACTACTGCAAAGAGACAATTCGCAGCTCTAACAGACATTTGTATCCCAGTACATGCTACATAAAATGCAACAAGGACTGTAAAAAAAAAAAAAAAAATCTTGTAACTGACACATGAGTCTGGTATGAACTCCACTGTAGCCTCAGCCCTCACTTTGACCTTCTGAATACAGTGCTGAGTAAAACAAAGGAGAGCTTATCTCAACATCATCACAACCCTTAGCCTGGACACCTCATGCCCAAGAGCAGCTCCAAACCTGCAAATACTGCTGCTCAACTCCAATTCCTGTAGGAACAGCAGGCACTGAACTCATCCTCTTACACCCTCAGCAGTAGATTAGCTCTTTGGGTCAGGCTGCTACATAAAAGTAAAATCCAGGTATTTAGGCTGTGTTGCTGTTCCAACAGTCACTCATCCCCTTAAAGAGAGGAGCTGATTTTGATAAACCATCTGCCTTTCCTTTCTCTTTTCTCACTAGGCTTAGGCAAATGCTAGCTTAATACATCTTCTCTCAGAGAACGGTAAATAAGCCAAATGAATGATCACCCAATTCAAAAGCTAAGAACAGTTTGTCTTTAACAACTGGAGAAAGGTTGGAATTATCTACATTATTTTGAAGCAGTTTTCAGGTTAGATGTACAATTCTGGTCCAGTAGAGGAAACAGGGTTTAACGTCTTGGTTTAAGGAGTGGCATTCTTCAGTCTGACTTGATACCGGACCAATTCACCAGCATAACATTAGCACACTAAGTAGCATGATCTCCAAACAGCAACAGAAGGATCCATCAGCTGAAGCAGCTTTTACAATATGATGTACACGGCATCTGGCAACGCAGGTAAAGCAGAAACATTCTCACAAAAGCTTTAAGGGACATCCATCATGATCATAGCACTGGCTTAATGAAATCCGAAGTTTTACACTTGAGGCAGAGTTTGCAGAAAACAATCTATCCTTAAAGATCTGGAGAAACCTAAACAAAAAGGTAGGTAACAGCATTTTACAAATACGATATATGGAGTCATTAACAGCAAAAGATTTACTCTCTTAAGCTGTAGTATTATAGTAGCAGTAAATAGAACACAGTACTGCATATGGTGAGCTTAAAGCACAGTACAAAAGACAAAGCCATACTGTTCATACTAAAGAAAGTGTTACAGATAGTGTTAACACTTTGAGAACGTAAGTTATTCGAAAAACAAAGAAATATTACATATCCTCTACTGCTGAAGTATTTGTCAAAGAGAAAATGAAGTAGTTGAGGCTATCTTTCCTAACCCATCACATCATTTTCACCTAAATGTCATTATTAATTAAATACATTTTTCTCTCAATTCTAATTAACCTGCCATATCTTAAGTGTCCTACTAAGTTTTTTTCCTTTAAAAAGCAACCAGATACATTTGAAATTATAGACTTTTAACCAGGCTCCAAACAGCCACATTCATTTTTCCTGTTTAAGACAGGAATTTTCTTTTAGCAAAAAGGCGGGTGGTGTGGAATTCTACCATGTAACCCACTGTCCAGTTTTCAAGCAATATTCACTTTCCACAGACGAACTTCCTCCCATTTGAGAGTTAGAGCTCATCACACCTAAAAACCGTGATTAAAGGCAGTGCCTCTCTCTTAACACTGATTTTTGCATCCCACGAAAACAATGTTTCGCTCCATAGAGAAGCTATTTAATTCACTTTCTAAATTTTACACATCAAAGACAGTTTTTCAATTAGAATGAGTGATTATGAACCCACTGAGTATATATACTCCTTATTAGAGACTTATTTACAACAAAGACAACTTCAAAGCAGCTAAATATCAACTGGCTATCTAGAAGACCAGACCAGAATAGAAACATTTAGGTTGGAAAAGAC
>NW_009219087.1:0-462 GCF_000690835.1 Fulmarus glacialis
GGAAGCGCGTCATCCCCCAGCCTCACCTCCCCGGGCAGGGGGAGAGCGGGCTGCAAAGCCCCTGCTCCCGGCCAGAGAACCCGCGACACCCTGGCTGCGGGGCTCCTGCCCTCAACACAGAGCCGCCCGGATGCACGAGAGCGGTGGGAGAAGGGGGTTCGATCACAGCCCCTGCAGCCGGACGAGGGAAACCGTAAGGGGGCTGAGAGTGCAGGGCAAGCAACGAGCTGGTGGTGGCACGGAGGGGGATGTTTTGTTCCAGCTCTGCTCCCGCTTTCTTGGAGAGACCTTGACCCTCAAGCTTTGTGCTAACGGGGAAGTGACAAGTGTTTCAAGGCAAGGAGACGACGGGGAGGAGGGGAAAAGCTGGGGGGAAGAGGGTGCCCCATTTCTCTGCACAGAGATCTCTATTACAACCTCCGCCTTGGGAGCGGCCAGCCTCTGGGCTGAGGCTCCCTGCCA
>NW_009219087.1:553-2574 GCF_000690835.1 Fulmarus glacialis
GCGGCCCTGCCTGCCGAGTCAGGTGGGAGGCAGCGGCAGGACACGGAGGGCAAGGTGGGGATGTGGAGGAGCGGCTCTCCGAGAGGGGTGGGATGGGCTCTTTTCCTTCTCCTCAGTCTGCCCCAGGGAGGGTCTCTAGCTGATTTTTTGGATCAGCTTCTCATCGGACAGGCAGTAGAGGCTGTTGATGGACAGGTCCGAGATGAAGTGCTCACAGGCTTTGCGGGTGATCTGTTTGCAACCTCGCAGGTCGATTAGAGTGACATTGGAGATGCGGCGCAGGTACAGCAAGGCCTGGTCCGTTAGCTTATTGCAGCCTGCGGGGAGATGAGAGGAAGAGTGAGTTACAACGCCTCTGCGAAGCCGGAGCTGAGCTCCCACGTCAGGCTGGGAGGGCAGGCGGGGAGGAGGAAGCCGCTTTGCAACGGTAAGTCCAGCCAGGCCACCCTCGGTCCAGCAGAGCCCGGGGAGGCCAGCCTGGGCTACCCAGAGCAGCGTACCCACCTGCCATGTTGAGCTCGGTGAGGGAGTTGCGTGTGGAAGAGCCCACGGCCGTGAGGAGGTTGGCTGACTGGTCCGTAAGGTGGTTGCAGTGGCTGAGGTCGAGGCGGGAGAGCAGGGGCATATGGCGGATAATCAGCCGCAGCGTGGCGTCGGTGATGTCCAGGCCGGCGAGCCGGAAATCGATCATGTTGCGGAGTTTGCTGCGATTGTCCTGACCTGCAAAGGGAGAGGAGAAGCTGAGCGTGGACTATCTGCCCTGCTGGGGCATTCTGGATCTGGCATCGCCTCCCCTCTGCACCCAGCATGTCACCTTCCTCCAACTCTCCACCACCCCAACCTTGCCCCGTGGCAGTCTGGGCAAGAGCTTACTGGGTTTGTCTGTTGGAGGCGTGAGTAAGTCCCGGATCTGAGGGTCCTTGATTCCTACTGCCCACCGAAGATCGAGGGTCCTGAGAAGGGGGCAGCTGGAGGTACTGAGAGCACAGACCGCAGACCAGGAACAGCCCGCTAAGATGAGGTCTTTCAGGCCTGCCGCGAAAAGGGAGAGAGGTAACAAGTCAGACGGGCTTGGTCAGTTCCGACGCGTCCCAGATCTCAACCCTCTCTCTCCAGGCACATGAGGAAGCAGCTCCCCGCCCTGCCTGGGGTGGGACAGGCTCTCTGAAGGAGAGGTTAACACACAGCAGCAGGAAACCACATCACTATCGGCTGCTTGCTGCATGTCGGGATCCAGGCACCTAGGAATTTTCCTGCTGGCAGGTACCAGGGTGCAGAGCGTGTCTCTCGCTGTGGTCCAGCCATCAGGAAGCCTCGGAGCAGTCTGGTGGCACAGGTAGGGACCCCTCCCCAGCCCACGCTCACCTGGCAGCCTGTTGACGAGCCACGTAAGCTGTTTTTTGGAGATATTGGTCCAGCTGAGGTCGAGGCTGACCGGCTGTCTTTTGATGATGCCGCTCAGCGCCTGGGGGGTGATGGACTTGCACCTGCTCAAATCTATCTTTGTCCACAATCTCTTGTCGCAGCACCTGGGGACGAGGACAAGGCTGAATGTTGAGCCCCGAGAGCCCTGTGGGACAAGAGACAGCCAGCGGGTTGCCTGGCTTCGGGGAGGAGCCCAGCCCTGGGGTGGCCCCAGCCGCAGCAAAAGGCTGCTCTGTCTGGTTTCCCTGGGTTTCCCCGAACACATGGGGAGGTTGCCGAGGGTGTGCGGCCACCCAGGGATGCCCAGAACAGCCCCAGCGGGGTTTTGCTGCCATGTAACAAGACTCTGAGTCGCAGCTGTCGGCCTGCTTGCCCCCTCCCGGGTGCTCCTCCTGCCAGGGTGAAGATCTTAAGCATCCTTGCTCCCAGCAGGCGAAACACTCAGCCTGGTCCCACCCCACGGCCTCGGCAGTGCTCGCTGCTTCGCCAGGAGCTGCAACAGAGCCCGGAGGTGGCACAAACTCCTCCTCTCCCACGGGAGCCTGGGGAGACTCAGGACCTGATGGCAGCTCAGCTGTGCCCCAGTGGCAGGTGAG
>NW_009219087.1:2653-3046 GCF_000690835.1 Fulmarus glacialis
CCGGCTGCTGATCAAAGCGGGCCGGTCCTTTCCCATCGTGCCATTCCCGCTGCTCGGCGGTTAGAAACCTCCCAGTTTCCAGTCCCCGTCTGTTCCCAAGCCCTCCATCCACAGCTGTCCCGGTGCCAGCATTGTCTTCAGGCCTGCTGCCCCCCGAGGCGTTTCCAGCCAGCAAACTCATCCCCGCCTCAGCCTGCCTTCCCCAGCCTGCTGGGAGGCCGAGGCAGGACGGGAGGCAGGGAAGGGCAAGGACCATGCCGGGCAGTGGGTGAGGAAAGGACATCGACACCTCGCAAGGACGCAGCAGGGGACACAGGCGCTCAGGTGACAGCACGGTCGGTCACCGTCTCCCAACAGAAGGGAGAAGAGGAACGCAGTAGAAGGGGACAATAA
>NW_009219087.1:3144-3369 GCF_000690835.1 Fulmarus glacialis
GGACAATGCGGGAAGGGCAACCAGCCAGCAGGGCTGGCCACAGGGTCCGAGGGCAACGCTGCCTGGCAAGCGCCAGCTCCAGGGAGCGAAGGGAGGGCACCGAGGCGAGATCCCTTTCCCCACTTCCCTCTGGCTGCCCATCAGGCACAAGGCTTGGTGTGGCCGTGCCCAGTCCAGTCAGGATGTGGGCCCCCCCTCCCCGCCACGCGTCCCCACACTCACCAC
>NW_009219088.1:0-1558 GCF_000690835.1 Fulmarus glacialis
CGCAGCGTGACAAGGGGCGCCTGGGGTTTGCCGTGACGTCAACTCTCGGTCTTTGCTTTTGCTTTCTGTGCCCTGATGAGGATGACATTCGCCTCGGCGGGGGGTGTGGGGCTTCGCAGAGGGCCTTTAACACCAGCCTGCTCTAACCCAGGTAGATGGGGCCCATCGGCCACAAGGCCCAAACAGGCCAACTGCCGAGCGCAGGGTGGAGGCAGTGGAGCTACAGAGCGGGGAGGAAGGGCCTTCCCCGCTGAGTGCACGTGGCTGTAGAACTGCCAGGTCAGAAGCAGGAGCCCACAGTGTCCTGATTACAGGGAGGGGGAGAGGGAAGGAGCTTCCTGAGAAGGTTCGTGAGACCTTGGAGAGGTCCCCAAGGACGGTAGGGACCCACCTCCCGTAACCCATGACAGGAGCCAGAAACAGGCATGTCTCTGGGTGACAGCAGGCTGTCTCTCCCCTGGAAGGTGGGGAGGGCTTCTGCCCCGTCTTCCCCCTCCCTGGACTCCTCCTGAGTCTCCTTTCCTTCCAGGCTGCTTGGTGCGTCCTGCCGTCGCGTGTCCTGCTGGTGCTGACCTCTCAGAAAGGGATCCAGGTGAGGTGGTTTTCCACGGAGGGCGAGAAGCAAAGTCACGATGCCAGGAAGATAAGCTCGCTGTGAGGGGGTGCGGGGGAACCTTCTGGAGGTCCTGCTGTGTACCCAGCGAGCTGTCACTCTCTCGTGGAGACCTGAAGCCATAAGAGAAACTTCCTCACCCTCTTGGGCCTCACCCTGTTGCTTTCTCTCTCCAGATGTACGAGTCCGACGGCTCCATCATGGTGTATTGGCATGCACTGGACTTCACGGAGCATCGTCCAGGTAAATCCCGCAGTGGGAGTGCAGCGACGAGCCCCCCAGCCCCTCTGCCCGCTCTCCTTCCCCGGATGTGTGTGATTCCTGTGGTGCAGCCCGGTTCCTCCTGGCCTAGAGACCCCCAGCAACCTTGCTCCCGGACGCGGTTAGGATCGAGCCAGGACAGCCCTGCACAGCAGCTTAGCAGAAGGGTCTGGAAAAGGTCATAGCGTCACCCTGACTCCTCGATCCTGGCTTGACGGGGGCCCGGGGGGCTGCAAAGGGGCTCAGAGGGACCCGGCGTGGCAGCTACGGGACTAGCCCTGAAGATGAAACTCGAATGGGCACCCCGGTGCCTCACACCGATGCGCTGGTCTCCCAGTCCCCGGGAGCTGCCACAGGTCATGACCAGCTCTTGGTTTCTTTTCAGCACAAGCAGTGTTTGCTCGAGGGATCGCTGCAGCTGGCGGACGCTTCATCTGCGTGGGTGAGCCAAGCCCGGGAGTTCGGGGAAGGGCAAGAAAGGAGGGGGGGGCGGCGCTGGGGCCCAGGGACGGTGTAACGCTGTGGGGTCAGCCGAACGGGCTGGGTTTGCGTTGCGGCTCTCGCAGGGAGAGCTGCTCTGTGCTGAACAGAGGGGCCGGTCTGCGAGCGGCGTCTGCAAGGAGCAGCCCCATGGAGGCAGCGGGTCTCGGGGGAGCGAGGAGCCCGGCTGCAGGCACGGCGAGA
>NW_009219088.1:2081-2298 GCF_000690835.1 Fulmarus glacialis
GGGGGTTCGCCCCCGGGAAAGAGGGGTAGGAGCCCCCGCTGATGCCTCCTCCGGCCTGCCCGCAGGGACGTCCTCCGGGCTGGTGCTGGTGTTCGACATCCCCCCCAAAGGGACGAACATCACGGTGAGCGAGGTCCTGGAGCAGCACCGCGACGCCATCACTGACATCGCGGCGGAGCTGGGCCAGGCTCCGGTACGTGTGGGGTCAGCACTGTCA
>NW_009219088.1:2757-4434 GCF_000690835.1 Fulmarus glacialis
AACGCTGCAGCCGTACACTGTGGTATTTCAGGACTATTCCCTTTGCTGCCCGGGCAGCTGGGAGCAGCCGCTCCAACAGTTATCCCACTGTCCCGGTTTCCATCAGCGTTCAGCCGGTCTCTGCCTTCTTAGCACCTCGGGCTCCACGTTTCTCGGCTGACTGAATATCAGTCCTGGTCACCCAGGCTCTGGGAACACAAATGCTGAAGCAGAGAGGGGCCACAAAGGTGGTGAAGGAGCTGATCCCCCGCACACAGCGTGGCTGCGGGAGCGTGACTCACTGCCTGCCCAGAGTATCCCGTGATCCGTCAGGCTGAGCGCCGGAGCACAGAAGAGCTGTTGAAGCTAAAGGCCAGTTGTGGTACAAGAGCAAATGAGCAAAACTGGCCATGAATAAACCCACGCTAAAATTAACGCTCCCGCCATCAGAGCGATGAGTCGCTACAGCAGACCCTGAGAGGAGGGCACAGGACGCGTCATGCCGGCGTCTCCGGAGCCATCCCGGGGCGCTGGCTGCTGGCGCAGGACCCTGCTTCTCCTCCCCACGCCAGGCCCGGGGGGACGAGGACGCCGAGGGCAGAGCCGTGCCTGTGTGCTGGTTGAAGGGATGAGCCTTCCCCCTCCCCAGTGGAGGGAGGTGACCGACCCAAGCCCTCAGCGGTACCGGTGACCTTCCTCGTGGTAGATGAGAGAACCTCACCTGATTACAGAGCACAGTCTGGGACCAGGATGGCGCTTCCTTCAATTCAGCTCGCTCTGGTTGACATCTCTGCAGAGGCACTAATTGGCTTCTTCATTATTGGCTGCTTCCTTCCCAACGAGGACACTTTCTGATACTTTCTCTAATTAGTTACATTTAACTTGCTCTGCGTTTGGGACTCCCCTGAACAATTAATTGCTTGGAACTGGTTCCCAATTAGCCTGGATATGGAGCTTGTTTACGTGAAAGCTGTTCTGTCATCTGCCTCTGTCTGCAGTGACTGTCCTCTAACGCGCCTCTCGGACTTTGCACCGTGGTTTGTTAAAGGCTTTCTAGCGAGCGAGAGACGGGGCCTGGGCATGTGAAATCCCGGGTGCCCGTAAGGTGAAGAGTGTCGAGACTCAGGCGCAGAGGGAGGGGATGCAGTAATTCTTCCTAGAAATTTATCCTATGTGTAATTAGCGTTGCCAAACACGGACATGTTTGGACTGCAATGCCCATGTGAGATCACAGCCAAGCCTTGCTTGTTCACAAAACATGCAGCAGTTTCTGTGAGCTGTTAAACTTTAAGCCTGTTCTGCTGCAGGCTCTGGCTTGGCTTTGCGGCAACTTTAGCGGCGCAGGCAACTGGAGCAGCAAGAACCTCCTGCCTGGTGTGAGTCAGCTGCTCGCTGCCGGCGGCAGAGCTGGCTGCGCCGCGAGCGGTGCTGGGGCGGGCGGGGGCGGAGGCTGCCCTGCCTCTGCTTTGCAGGACGGGGCTGGTGACCTGGTGACTGCCGATGACGCTGGGACCCTCTGCGTCTGGAGCACGGGAGAGGAGTTCACCCTGGT
Organism: Fulmarus glacialis; assembly: GCF_000690835.1. Classification (NCBI taxonomy): domain Eukaryota; kingdom Metazoa; phylum Chordata; class Aves; order Procellariiformes; family Procellariidae; genus Fulmarus; species Fulmarus glacialis. Next base: position 4,289 of record NW_009219088.1, read on the forward strand.
CAGCAAAATCCCGGCCTTTGGGTAGGCCCGCGGGGCAGATGGAGCGACACAGCGGGGTCCCGTCGGTGGGTGGTGCGGGACATCCCTGGCCAAACCGCGTCGGTGTCTCGCGGGGGGGTGGGAGGGTGGCAGGAGAGGGACACCCA
>NW_009219089.1:0-8701 GCF_000690835.1 Fulmarus glacialis
AATGATTCTATGATTCTATGATTCTTCAGACCTTTGGCCAAGACTGTTGCATATTTTCTTTACTTCATTCTGCATTAAGAGTCCAAATGTCACCACTTACACAAATGCTCTTTAACATCTACATAAACAAGCGTTTTAGACTTTTCCTATGAACCTACTTTTTTATGTAAGGCATACAAACTATTTTGATGACAAAATCTGGCATCCTATAGACAAGTGCACGATACTATGAACGCTTAAGATTTCTGCTTCCATAGACTATGGCATTCATAAATGAAATAACTGATAAATTAAAAATGAAGGATGGGTAATAGAGTGGTCTCAGGAAATTAAATCTCCTCTAAAATTAAGTATACGTTGCCATTCTTTGTGAACATACATTTAAAAGCTCAAAGATTATTCAATATACAAATAAATTATCTGACTATATAAATATCTGATCTCAGGTGCATTAAAAGAACATAGAAGAATAGAGGCTGAGGTTGCCATTAGTGCAGAAATGTTAATATTAGTATTTCCTCACTGTACATTTATATACTTTCTGTTCCTTATATTTCTCTTAAATTCACTCTTCAAATTGTCCCGATTTCTTTGTTTTTAATTACAACCTTCTCTGACCTTTTTCTCTTACTAATATAAAGTATTTTCAAAGGATGAAAGAGAACTGCCGTGTAAATATACGCTGGTTACGTCGACATTGATCCTGGGTAAAATCACAGGATGGAAGGTAAAGACTGCAATCAGTTTAGAATTAGAGATGCTAGAATAACTGATGAGCGTCAGAACAGCTTTAAGAGAACTAAGTCTTGCCAAACACCACTTTTTTCTGAATACAGGTTTATTTGATCAAAGTAACTGTGTTGACATCAAATGCCTTGCAGAAGCCTTTTGATAGGCTTATATGACATTCTGAGAGAAAAAAAAAAATCAGTACTATAAAAAAAAAATCTGTACAGAGTCTGAAATCAATTATCTCTAAGTAAATTACAGGTATCCAAAGGTACATGTAAATTAGATGCTACTAATACAAGGGAGCATTCCCATTCAGATCCTACATGGCTGGTTTTGGCCAACAATAACATCTTTATCATAGACTGGAACATGGTCTTGCATCACATTCTAGCATATTCACTTGAGAGGAAAAGGAAGAGGAGAAAAAGGAAGAGGAGAAAAAGGAAGAGGAGACAAACTGCAAGTTATCAGGAAAAAAAAAGAGTCAAGGAACAATTTTAGATCTTAAATAATGAAGAGTGAAAAACTGTACTTCACATGCTGATTACTTTATCCAATTGAATACTGAATCAATGTGATTATCATCTACATGTTCTTACATGCAAAAGAGATGCCTTTTACATTTTTAAGACGTAAAGTGTTATGAGATAATCTGGTTTGCACACTATTCTCTTCAATATCACAATCTAGTAATAGATGCAAAGCCTAACAAAAAATCTTGGAATTCTTGTAGAATACTTGCGTAAAAAAAGTTTGAGCTACAGCTCTGTAAAATGACCTCTTTTCTTTAAGTACGATTTATATACCTTCTTTTAATCTCATGAGGAGGAGCTATTAGAATTATTACTAGAATACAAATAAAATACTAGAATCAGAACCCCTTCAAGAAATAGGAAATAACAAGAATTAGAAGTTGAAAAACCAAACAAACAAACTCCCACAAACTTCCCCTTGGATTCTCTGTATTATCACCACCTGAAATTACATACATTGGAATTCAAATTGCCCAATTCCAATACCATTTTCAGCATTAGTACAGCTTTATATCTTAAAAGATATGTCTTTAAATCGCATACATCTTGTTATTGAAGAATTCTGCCTTAGTGTGACTTATTTCTCTTAGGTAATTCATTTGCTTACAGTACCATCTGAGAAAAGATTACAGGTTAGCATCCTGGAACCTATTAGCCAGCAGACTGTTTCCCTTCTAGGACAGCACCTCTGGGCAGATGGTCTGGCAAGCCAGTTCGCTCCATCCTGATTCTCCTCAGACAGGGAGACAAGTGATTCATCCCTCCTGGCAGATAAGCTAGTGACATTTCCATCTCTGTTTACTGGGTTAGCTGATAGATTGTTAATCTGATCCTTTTATTTTCTCCCTATTCTCTTTACATTAGAGCTGGGAACTTTAGCAGGTGAACACTCACTTTTTGCTACAGTCTGGAGACACCACACGGAGTCAACTTTACTAGTAGTTTCATTTTCGGAGTATAAAAGTTAAACATGTGTATTAAAAATCTACATTGCAAAACTCAGTTTGACAAAAGATTAGAAGGTCCTGAGAAAAAGAGGCATCACAAGTCATATGATACATATTAATTTCACATACAGATCCTATTTATCAAGGAAAGCAAAAGATTTTGCAAAGATTTCTTAAGGTACTGAAAAAACACTTATGAGGAGGTGAACAGATCTTGTTCCATAAGAAAAAATTAAATCAGACCTCTTTTTTAACTTGACAAGCAGTTAAATTCTATAAGCTAAAGAATTTTAAACTCAGAATTTCCAAAAGGAAATGCACCTTTTTAAAGCAAACAACTGACTTAAGTAACTTCAGGAGTGTAAGAGTCAGATCCAAAAGTTCTATCTACCTATAAAAAAAGGATACGTTAGAAATTTTAATGATGCTTGGCAGCTCCATAAATTTTAAGCAAGTTAATCTTGGGGTTGCTCAACTGTACAACACACAAAAAACTTACTTTTACATAGCATTACACAAATAAATCTTCCTAGGACTGGAACCTTACAAGCCCTACAGGATATGGAGAGAGGGAGGACAGCCTTAGATACAGGGTTAGCAGAATAAAAATAGACCACTAGTGCTCTAAGAAAGAGGGAAAGCAATTACTAACCACTCTAAGACACGGACCCATAAACTTCTGATGCCACTAGACTATATTACGTGGCACACAAAGACATGGAAAGCCATTTGTTTAGTCGCTGTTTACTAAAAACCCACTAAATTGTGATTGTGTTTTAATATGCAAGAAAAAACCCCTAAGTTTTGCAACATGATCATATTACTTCTAAATTACTAGGACACATTATAAAGGTAAAAGCTGACAGGATATTTAGCTCTGGATTCTCCCTTCTTTGCCCTCAAACACCACCAGCTATACTTTTATCTTTGAGCTCTGCCCACTGCTTTTTTGCTGTTGCCTCTCTCTCAGAAACAGCTGACACTTTTTTTAATGTTGATGTGATGTGCTTCTGTAAAAATGCTAAGCTGGAAAATTTACATGTAGAAAAAAAACCCCACTAAGTACCTCTAAGGCTGAATAACTATTTAGTCACATTCCCGAGCCTCCAGGGTGCTTACTATTATAATATTTTTGCTGAATCATTTCAAAATACATAGGAACTAATTCTAATGCCGGTATTTTAGGTTTGACTGATACCTGTAATCAACCTGGTAAAGAAGAAAAATACCCTAAGAAGCAGAAACAGAATATTCTTTCACTGGAGTCCAAATCTCCAAGTATTTTATTTTTAGCATATAAATAAGAAATTAATCTATACAAATAATTCTTTATTGTATTCACATTGATCAAACATTTATTGTGCCTTTAAATGATGCTTTAAACACTTTTTTTTTTTCCCTAATTCAAAAACCTGAAGTTGCAAAAGAATTCAGATATGACCCATTTCAAATACCCTTCTCTTATTCGCTATCAATGATTTAAGTCACCTACTGGCTTCTGAAATTTCTACGAGACAATAAAAAAATTTCTTCAGGTAATCATAACAGAGAATGGAAATAATTCTTATCAGCATGTTATCAGTGATAATAAGAGTGATGCTGAAAATTTGCCTCTCTTTCGTCCAGTTTCCTGGACAATAATGTAGAAATCATTAAATAGGTGGGGAACATTTAAAAGGGAAAGTGATTAAACATTTGTTTTCGAAATCTGTAGGACAGGAATTATTCAAAACAGGAAGGATGCCTCATATTTATAAACATAGAAATTAGTGTTAGCCAAAGCACACTGGTAAAGGGATTAAAAAATAACAATAAAACAGAGTGCACAACATATATAACACCAGCATCAGAGCTGTAAAACATTGGGTGTATATTTATTTTTAACGATTTATAGAACATTCCTGAAAAGGTATCAACTAAACAAACAGATGCAGAATATAGCTAAAAATTACCTCTACAGCTCCCAAAAGAGAGAAGTCTTGAAAGGAAGACTCATTTATTTGTCCAGGGCTTTTGGACTTATCATTTATTGATTTTCATTCAGCAGAAAAGAGTATTTTTTATAAGTTTCCCTTGAAAACCACTTTAGATACACACATGATACAATACATTTGGCAAGGTATGTCCTTGAGTCACATGATATGTCTGAACCTGAGTTGAGTTAGATGCAGACTGTTGTAAATACAGCGTATGGGAAAATGGACTCGTGGAAAAAATTACAAAAAGATTCAAGTTTTGCAAGATCTGAGTAAGAGTCCCTAAGTGAGCTGTAATAGTATTATAACCTTATTAGAAGTATATTCTCTTTTGCTATCATGAAGGAGCTGGAATAAATAATATTCTATCCTGAAATGGAGAACTACAGAGAAAATTTGAAGGATTTCTCCATCTAATCATCCATGGTTTAGCACTACAGGGAAAATATGTGAGAAGTCTGACTGACTTGGTATTATAGAATACCTTAGTATCAGGAAAAAAATTTCTGAATCAACAAGACTTCAAAAAGCTATGTTTCCTATTATTATTGCAAATCTGAATGATAAAGACAAATTAAAAATGAAGTTAACTAAGCAGTGAAGAAAGTTTTCATAGTTCTGCTAAATATTTCCTCCCAATATTCCTCAATTACCCAGGAGAAAAAAAAAAATCCCTTATTTTTCAGTTAGGTTAAATTACTTTGTTAGAAGATGAGAAAAAAAAGCAAAACCAAAACACAATTCAAAAACCTGTGTTGATACTCTGTGGCCTTAAAATAATTTGAATTAAGTTAGTACAGAAGTTCTTCAGAGATTTCAAATCTAATTGTCTCCTCCCCAACCTCAATACAAACCATGCACTTTTTGTAACACATAATGTCTATGTTATCAAATACAACTTCATAGTACTTCTGATATTTTATAAAAGCTTTATATTATTTGGCCACTGTTTAAGATGCATTTTCAGAATTTTGTGTGAATAAATTTTAGTACTTCTAAAAAATATTTAAATTCTAGTTTGCTGTGGGGACATCTGCAAAAATAAAATATTCTGTTCCATTCTTATTCCGCATTTTTATGTTCATGATCTTGTGAATCAAAAAATGCTACTCCCCTTTAAGAAACAGATAACCCTTTTGGGAGGGTCAGCAAATTTAGTAATTTGTATCAAGAAAACATTTAGTTAAATTACTGAATTAAACAATAAACTATCTGAAATGTTTTCATAATGACATCATCTACAAAATAATTGAACTAACAAGGAAAGAAATTAATATAATTAAATGTTGAAAAATCCTTACAATTTGTATTGTCCTGGTATGCCCTTAACTTTCTAGTTAGTTGTTCTAGTGCAGCAAATAGAACAAAGCTACACTGACACCAGTGTTTCATTCCTGTTATATTTAACTTCTGTTTCCTGAAAGAAGGATGCTCACCCACTGTAAATAGGTTCACAAGATCTATTCACTCAATGTATTTAAATGAACTCAGTACCACAAAGGGGAACAGTTTCTTCATGAAATTTTCTGACTGCTTATATACTTGACCTCCTCCAGGGTAAGTGCCTTTTCCCTCCATTTTATTTACATGAATATACAGCCAACCATTTTAAGATTTTACATATGTATCAGTACCCACAGGAAACGTGCTCTGTCTGCTGAATTACTGAAAGGGCAGCTAGGCCCTTTTTACAGTGCAAAACAAATAAATGCTCAAAACAATACATTGGGTTTTTTTTCAAAGAATAAATCATCATAAACAAAAAGCACCATTTTGCATACAGATTTGTCTGACAAGGATAGTTAAAAACCCAAAACTTTCTGCAGCATCCTAATACACGACAAAAATCACTACCTAAATTTTAACATGTTCCAGGAATTCACAGAATTCCAAAGTGCCGACTTCCTCCTCTCCAGGCTAACATTCCCCTTTTTCTGTTTCTTAGACCTGAAAAAGTGCTGCTTGCACATGGTTAAAAAAGTCTCTGTAAAAAAGAAGTTATTAGTGATAGCCTCTGAAAATAAACCAAAATTAACTTACTCTGCCGAAGCACGTCATGAGCTGCATCACTTCTACATATTCTTAAACTCCTCCTTTGTCAGTATATTTGTTCCTTGTCAGTTTTAATGGGAGAAGGTGGTAAACGGCACTCAGCACTGGACCTGCCAGAACTTCACTATTCATGATGTAGCACGTAATGGGACAGTAGAAGAGTTGGTTTGAATAATTTAATTTAAAAAAAAAAAAGGGGGGGGGGGGCAGGAGGAAGACAAAATTATCTTGCAAACCAAAAGCAATATTTGATTCCCACCAACTTCTAGGTTTGAATTCTACCTGTTTGTGAACACAGACTATTTCTGGTGAAACTGATTCATTCACTACACATGTCAGAATTAACTGTACTGAAACGGGACACAACTATTGAAGGTTAAACTCGATGAGTGAAATCTACTAAGATTACAGAATAGTTTAAAGATGCGAAACTAATTAAATTCCATATTGATCAAAATTATGAACATGAATTTATTGCTCAGCAGTCCACTAAGTTTCTAGTTTCTGAAAGTCTTGCTAATCACTGCTAGCAAATTTAGAAACTAGAATCAACAAGAACGTTGATCCCAGTAGACTAAAGAGCCAGCTACACCAAGATACACAGGGAATTTGATACATGTAGGACCTTCTCTATGTCTGCAGAGGTGAACGTTTCATTGCACTAGAAATTACTGTTTTCAGATGCTTGCATAAACTAAGTTGATTTCTTAGTTTTTACAGCGTATTATGTTTTTTACTTAAAAACAATTCTCCAGCTCCCTCCCTGTTGTCCCCCCCCCAAATATTCATCTCCCATATTTCACCTCATTTTTTGACACGAAAGCAAGAAGGATTTTCCTGATTCAAAATGCCTTTCAGCTTATCTTAAGAAGAGAGACTTTGAGTCACAAAACAGAATTTGGCAAAAACCGAGCATCTTTTTATGTTTTATAAAATGGAGACCTGCAAGTAAATTCAATTTGTGGGCAAAAGAGACACAATGTTTCCTTCAAATGCATGGTAGGATAGCTCAAAGTGCCTGTAAAATGTGCTCACTGATGCAAATGCTTAAAACATTATCTACTGCCAGTAGCTGCACCACTGGCAGTAGATTACAAGTGCAGAAAATTTCTATCTACTATAGCAGAAAACTGACACTTTATACATGCTTACAACTCGGCAGAAAAGCCTAGCAAAAAGAATAAAAGCATTTTTAATAAATATAATGCTAAAAATCACGTTTTAGATAAAACTTTTCATACACCATAAAATCTTATCTCACTGAGTTGGTGCTGATGAATATAAATGTTTAACAAAATTATGTTTACTACAGGTTTTTACCTATTTCTGTAAGAATGGGCCTTTAAAATCTGAAAAAGAGACAACCTGAGATCTGTAGGCTTGAAAACAAAGAAACCATGTTATAGTGGCCACCTAGCTGTTATGACTAGTATAGTTCTCAGTTTTGAATTTCTCAATGCATTAAATACCTCAGATTGTCTGTAAATGTTTCCATCAAAGCTGCTTACGTTACATGAAAATCGTGTTGTGCAAACATTTTATTTGGCCATTCTTTCTTTTTACTGTCACACCTCAGTGCCAGATGAACATTTCTCATCAACTGCTGACAGTCTGGACCTATGAAAGCTGAAACTGGAAAATTTCTTTCACGGATCTGTATGGAGCAGTAAAGTCATGGTGGGAAAGATACCAGAATCCACTGGTCTGAGCACAATTCAATAAGTTTATGGGGAAGCACATGAGCACAGGATGCATTGCTGCTCCGACAATGGATTCTAATGCAGCTTTGTTCCACATTTCAAGCTCATTAAGCACAACCGCCTAAGATTTATGTACGTATAGAGCCCTTGTGATTTTTTTTTTCCCCCACCGTATTATCTGAAGGTAAGAGAAAGTGCAGAATCGTTTAGGTTCAAAGGGACCTCCTGAGATCATCTAGTCCTTGTGCAAGCAGGGTCACCCAGACCAGGTTGTGCAGTGCACAACCATGTCCAGACAGCTTTTGAATATCTCCACAGATGGAGACTCCACAACCTTTCCAGGCAACCCATTTCAGTGTTTGACCATCCTCACAGTAAAAAAGGTTTTTCTTTTGTTCAGAGGGAATTTCAAGTGTTTTAATTTGTGCCCGTCGCCACTTGTCCTATCAGGCGGCACTGCTGACAAGAGTCTAGCTCCTTCTTCTTCATTCTCTCCCAGCAGGCACTTACACACATAAAAAGATCCCCACTGAGCCTTCTCTTCTCTAGACTGAAAGTCCCAGTTCTCTCAGCCTCTCTTCATATGACAGATGCTCCAATCCTTTGATGATCTTTGTTCCTTCTATGGACTCACTCCAGGAAGTCCACATATTTCTCATACTGGGGAGCCCAGAAGTGGACATAGTACTCCAGATATGACCTCACCTGCTGAATGCTGAATACAGAGGAAAAGGATCACCTCCCTCAATCTGCTGGCACCG